>NC_058134.1:7907719-7921264 GCF_016433145.1 Gracilinanus agilis | reverse complement strand
TCTCTCTCTCTCTCTCTCTCTCTCTCTCTCTCTCTCTCTCTCTCTCTCTCTCTCTCTCTCTCTCTCGGCACTCCAGGGCTTTTGAGGACTTAATCATCTTGGTTGGCTTCTGATTCTGGCTTCCTCATTCAACTTAGGATATTTTTTAGATAGGAGATGTTTTCTATTCCCTTCCTACATTTCCCTTTTTTCCTATATCTCCATTTTGATTAAAATTACATTGTTAAAAGCTACTTTCCCCAGAAAAGTCCCTCAAAGGAAAATAACAGGGTGCAGAAAAGTAACTTTCCCCTTTCAAAAAGTCACCCAAAAGAACTGAGCAAAGTAGCCAAAAAGAAAAACACAAAAACAGCAGAAGCATGTCTGAAGCTCCGAAGAGGATTTAGAGGTGTCTCAAGAGTTCGCAGAAGTATAGTGGCTTGTTAGACTATCTGAAAAATTGAGAGTTACGTCTCCAAAGTAGTTGCCATAAATGTATGAAATAAAATGGATATAAAAGGATAGATTTAAAAATATTAGGGTTTTAAGGATTTATTGGTATCCATTTGAAAAATGAAACCACATGCCATATTAAGAGTTAGTTTGAAAGACCCACCATACCTCCACCACTCTGTTGCTTCAGCCAGAAAAGAGAGTGTGCCCTTCCAGGCACTTCATTTTTATACTTCTCTCCACATTATTATACTTCCTGTCTATGTGACTACACAAGAGGAAACATGGGAAATGTAGTTTGAAAGAGCCCTAAATGTCCACAGGAAGTTTAGATCAGGGACCTCAAAATTAGTTCAAGGACCCCCAAATTTCCAATATCACATAAGAGACTCTTGACTTGAGAGTTAATTTTATAATGGCGACCACAATTTTTTTTAAAATTTGTATTACATTTAATTTTTTTACTTTCATTATTACATTGGGAAGGGGCAACATGTGAACACTGATTGCTACTTCCCCCAACTGTGACCAAGCCACATAAAGTGTACCATGTCACTAACTAGAAAAATGTGACTTCCCATATTACGGCATCAAACCCTAGATTCTTATTGGAGAATGTCTCATCCAGCCTCCTCATTTTGCTGAAGAGAAAAGAAGCCCAAAAAGCAGAAGTGACACACTGATGATGACAGAGGTCAGCAATAGTTGAGCTCATATTCAAGCCCAGGTCTTCCCACAATGCACCTTTTCCCCTTCTCATTGTGCTTCACTATCTGCTGGCATCGGCCATGCTAAGAGCTCTAAATCTGTTGGGGAAAGGAGTTCTGATTGATTATTTAAAATGGAGGAAATACTCAGGTTTCCTTTGAAGGCCAAATGAGGAGAAATCAAAGTTGTATATACCTCTGAAGATTAGGTTACTGTGACAGTGGTAAAGTATGAAGAAAAAGTCAGCAGTAGTATTGGGCAGCCCTTCCCTTTTACAGATACTGAGAAATGGCCAGATTGTCCAGCATGGTTTGAACTGGCCAGTTGATCATCTTCTTTAGTCCCCAGAGATTTTTTCTGGGGAGGAGAAAAAGAACCTTGGTACCTGGAACAGGAGACTTTAAACAGGACAGGCTGGGAGGAGGGATTCTTTGTATATGCATAGTGCCTAGGAGAGTGATTGGCACACACAGCAGGTGCTTAATCAATGCTGGTTGATTGAGATGTAGCTGGCTGCCGATTTGCCTGTCACTTTATTCACATCGCAAGCTCTGGGTGGGTAGCTACTGTTTAAAAGTCCTTTGTTGTGAGCCAGGACCTTTCCCTCCCTCCCTCCCTCCCTCCCTCCCTTCTTCTTTCCCTCCCCCTCTGCTTAGTCTCCACCCCCCCCCCCCTCACTGTGCCCTCCCAGTAGAATGTCAGATCCCTGAGGGCAGAGACTGTTTTAATTGAACACTTCATACCCCCAGTACCCAGCATAGTATATTGTACATAGTAAATTTTGACTGAATTGAATTAAATCATAGATGCTAGTGACTTCAGGAGAATGGAAACTTCAGAGGAATCAAGGGACAATGGAAAGATAGATAGTGAGTGTAAACAGCCTGTAGCCTATTTCCAAGCTGGCTTGCTCATAGGAAACTGGTATGGGGGTGAGGGCAGAGCAGTGCACTGGAGCCAGTCTAAGCTAACTCTGATTGTTAGATTTTCATTGTCAACATTTACACCTCAGATATCGGAAAAGCTATAAATCAAGGCTTGATTTATCATTTTGTTGATTGTGTAGATTTAAGAAAGTGATGGAGAAAATGTAATAATGCCTATTTAACAGAAAAGTTCAGCAAGGTATATATTCCCTTCCCCCTCAAAGGGCTGATTGTTGAACATTTACCAGCACCTTCCTGCCTCTTAGACTTGTATTCTCAAAATGGAGGCTGATGTGGCTAGAACGAGGCATAAATATGGACATCTTTGGGGCTACAGAAATACTTTGATTTAAAGACAACCACAATAGAGTGATTCTTCTAGAGGGTTGAGTGGATGCTCTTGGGAGAACAAAAGAGTAGAAAGGCATGGTGGGGATGCCCATATACATTAGTGGAGGTTCCAGCCACATGGATGAAATCCCATCTCCATCGAGGCCCCTCCCAAACAGTGGATTTCTTGTTCAGAACAGGAGCTGTACCAGACATAGAAATTAAAGTGGGGAAACAGTATCAGATAATGGAAATTCCCTGGAAAAGCTTATCCCACAGACAGTGGCTACAGTAGTGACTTGGTCATTTCATTTCAAAGAAGGAGAAGGAGCCAAGGTGTTTTATGGTACATACTCTACAACCACCATTAAAATTGGCTTTCATCCCAATCATTACTTTCCAATCCTTGTGTGCTGGTTTTAAGTTTCCAATTAGACAGTCACTCAAATAACAATAACTTTGAAAACTGTTTTGTATTAGGGAATGTTAGTATAATAAAAGCTACCACACCCCTTCCTATTTTGTGTAATGTAAGACAGGAAATAATTTCTTGCCCTGTTTTACTAAAAAAAAAAAAAAAAAGAAAGAACGAAAAAGAAAAACTCACTAACACACATGAATATTATACTGTTTAAGGAACTAGTCAATCAACAAGCGATTATTAAGCACCTGCTATATGCAAAGCAATAAAGATGCAAATACTCCCAAATGAAATCATCCCTAGTTAAGGAGTTTACATTCTAGTAGCATCAACAGAATTATTCTCCACTGTTATTTCCTGACCAATATTGTTTTCATCTTTAAAAAATACTAATTAATATATTAAAATAATAATGAGTCCCAAGTCAGAGGGCTTATGGAGGAGCTACTCTATTTATTGAGTGCTATTAGCATTACCTATTTGTAAATTCTTTCTGGAGAGCTGTCTAACAATATGCAGGAAAAGCTAGAAAAAATTATCTCCCCCTCCCCCCCCATATAAAGCAGCAATTGAGTTGTGGTTATGGTATCCTGAAAGGCTTATCAAAAAGAAAGAAAGAAACAACAGCAACAATGAAACAGAGCTTTTCTTCAGCAACATTATTTGTGCTTAAAAATAAATAAACAAATAAATAAATAAATCAACAAATAAATAAATAAATGAGTAAGTAAGTAAGTAAATAAATAAATAAATAAACTGGAAGCAAACTCAAAGTCCAGCAAGCAGGAGATGGGAAAATAAATTGTGAGACATTTATGTAATAAAATGTTAAAATGAAATTAATACCAATATGTATGAAGGACCCAAATAAATCTGGAAGGACTTTAATGGAATTATGCAAAATAAAACAATCTGAACCAGAAAGACCAAGCCCACTCCAACTCTGACCACATGAGAGGAAAAGTCAAGGAAAATGAATGGACCAAAATGACGACTCAGAGAGACTGACCGAGGAGTGGTAATGACACTTTTAACACTGAAATCCATTCTTTTCAACCTAAAGAGATGGGAAACAATTTTAATGATTTGTATTGATGCTTCATAGTGTTTTAAAGACAACATTTGATGAAGTACATTTTCTGCACATTTCTTAAATCTGTAAGTTTCCATCTGAATGCTTAATAGTCAACAACAAATAGGGGGGAAACTGGGCTTTTTTAAAGAAAAAAATCATTTAGCATGTTACATAAGTGTCCTATTTTGATGTGGCCATAAAGTATCAGAAGCATCTAGCCTGGTCATGATTAAGGAAGAGGAAGAAAACTTTGTGATAATATATTCAGGCAAGCATTTTTCCTCCCAGATCCCAAGCTGTTGAGGCTCCATGCTGGATTTCAGAATTTTCTGGGCATGTCACTTCCGCTATCTCCCTGTCTGAATGTTGCCACCTTCGGTGAGAAAACTGCATGAGGGACATATTTGAGTGGGGATACACTTTTTCAGTGCTCCTCACGGGCTCCCTATTTACCTTCAAAGGTTTCCTAAGCTCCAGTCATGCTGCTGGCCCACCATTTTGTTTCAGAGGCTACTGGCTCATAGGATATTCCAAAACTCCTTTATATTGTCAGCTGGGTTCCCTTTCTTAAAATATTCACATTCAGGTCCGTTGGTTTCTTGGTAGGCCCAGTTGTCTAGTGACCCATGCTTTGTCCTTCGAAAAAAGGACTATGTAAGTCTAAATGATCAGATATAAGGGAACCATTAGGTGCTGAGTTTGAAAGACTGAAGGTCACTAAAATCCACCTTTCCATATAGGCTATGCAATGTGTTGATCCAGGATTATGCAAGAGTAACAGACAGCAGAATTTCATTAAAAAAAATAGATGGGGGCAGCAACGGGCAGCTATGGGTAGCTCAGTGGATTGAGACTCAGGCCTAGAGACAGGAGGTCCTAGGTTCAAATCCGGCCTCAGACACTTCCCAGCTGTGTGACCCTGGTCAAGTCACTTGACCCCCATGGCCCACCCTTACCACTCTTCCACTAGGAGCCAATACACAGAAGTTAAGGGTTTAAAAAAAATAAACAAAAAATAGACGAACAAAAAAATACGGAAAGTCAGGAAATGTTTAACAAATTACCTGGGGGGGGGGGGGTATATACACACTTTTAAATTTAATCCGAATTAATTGCCCCTTTTTAAATCTAGATCCTCAGCAAAACTACAAATCAAACCCTAAGAGTAGGCATTTCAGAGAGAAAAATGCTCTCCCAGAGAATTTTAGCATCTAAATAGAGCAGACTCTGGCCCAGCCCTGGCTGAAGGCTATGATATGAAGGGATTAGCCCTGGAGAGCCAATTACCAAATAAGAGAAAGTGAGGAAAGGGTTTCCGGTGTGAGGTGGTTGCCTCCTAGGATGAACTTCTGGGAAGGCACAGATAAGTTTTGCAGGAGATGGGCAGCCGCGGGTGGGCTGTGGGCTGCCTGGGTGAAGGGAGCCCCCAGAGCCAGTGGAGCATCTCTGAGAAGAGAGACAACGCCAATCCCCCCGCTGGGCTTGGCCTGGGAGGAAGTTAGGTCTAAGACGGCCTTTGCGGTACCAAGACTGAGGCAGTCCCTGTTTATTAGGAGTTTAGAAAACAATGTGTGTGTGTGCGTGTGTGTGTGTGCATGTGTGTGCATATATGTAGTGACGATATACAGGCTATATATACATACAGGCCATTGAGATAGTGGATCTATATGGGCTATATGTATCTAGTGAATACATATGGGCTATATATAAAGATCGTAAATCTAGACAGGCTATACATATGGTGAAATCTAGACAGGCTATATCTATCTATATGGCGAACGTACAAATAGGCTCTCTATGTGCAAAGGGAATATATAGAGGTATGTAAAAATATCGTCACTGGAGAGGAGAGAAGAGGCCCTTCTCCTCCTCCTCGGTTGGCAGCACCACGGTCGGGGGCCCAGCACGAAGGAGGCAAGCTAAGGTAAGGGAGGGAAGGTGAGGAGCAACAAGCCGGGGCGAGCGTGCAGCTCCGCCAGGAGCCGGGCCCCAATTTCTCAGGCCGCGGCACGATGTCGCAGCACTCAGGTATCCTCCTCTCCGGGAACACCTCCGGCCACACAGGCTCCCACACGGCACACACACGTGCCTGCTCACACATAGCCCGGGTACGTTCGCTCGTGCTGGCTCTGGAACGCAATTTCTGGGTTCAGATTCTCGCGCCCGGAGTGTTCCGGAGCCCGTGGTTGGAAATCAAATTAGGAGCAGCTGTGCTGGGCCTCGTTGGAACGATTCCTCCACTGGTCGCCGTTCCGGTTCCCGAGGCAGTAAAGCGCTGCCCCTTGGGCAGTTCTTGCCGTGATCAACGTAAATAAGAGGACGAGGCTACCCGGAGAGGATGGAAAACTGGCTCAGCTCTAGATCAGCCTCAACAAGTGGGTCCTGCTTGTACGTGGAGACGCTCCTCGCGCCCGGCTCTCACTGTGACCTCAGGCCAGTTCCAGCCTTCTGCCTTCTCTGGCAGGGCAAGAGTGTGGCGGTCCTGGCGTCTCTGGGCGGATTGAGCGTGTCCAGTTAAGGTCTCTTCCCCCCGCTGACGCTTGGCACGCATGAAGTGACCTCGCTCTTACTTGGGCACCGGCGCGCTGCTTTCCCCAGATGCATCATCATGGTTACACCGCTTAGGTCTAGCTCTCAGTCCAGAAGGCTGGGCGTGGGGGCCTGAGCCGGGAAGGAAAGGCGCGGGAGGATGAGAGACAAGAAGAGAGAGTCTCCCATTACTCTTAAACTTCTGCTACCGAGAGGCGCGAAATGGAGGAAGTTCCTTCCCCTTCCCGAAAAGACTGATCTCTGCGCTCCATTGTCCATGGGTTTATGGCCCTTTTCTCGGCGATTCAGCAGGGGCTGCTCGGACACCCCTTCCCTCTCCCTGGTTTGGGAGAGCTGTGCGGGGCCATTTGTACAATGTCCCGGCATGCTTCCCTTAGAGAAAAGGCAACAGTTTCTGCCCTCAAGAAGTCCCCTGTGCCCCCCCCCCCGCCCCGCCCTCCCCCAACTTCCCCCTCTACACAGACATGTATCGTGTGTCGGAGCATTTCTGTATGTGCAAACGCACCCACGCCATCCCACACGAGCCCTAAGGCTCCTGGGGCTCTTCTCCCGCGAAGGGCGCCGTGGAAAAAGTATTACTGGTTAGGCGAGGAAAAGCCATTTACAGCGTCGCAAAATCAGACAATTCTTCTCTCCAACACCTCTTTCTCGGGGCAGCGCCGTCGGCCTTTTGCACATCTCAGGGGTGCCTGGATGGTGCTGTAGTGAGGGAGTCCCCAGACTTGCAATCTTTCCCCCAGAACTGCCTGGAGTCCACGCAGCGACTGATATACAAGTTGTTAGAATCGAGACCAGAATGTGGGACGGATTTCTTCCGGCTCCCTCTCGGGAATCCACCGAATGACCAAGAAGAAAGAGGCGAAGGTGGGTTCCTGGAAAATCGCAAACAGACGTGAACTTCTGCATCAGGCCCTTCGCTTTCAAATTAGCTGGAAGTCTAGCTCATGGCACTAAGCTAAGGGTGGGACAGTTGTGAGCCTGAAAGAAATGACGTACCCAAATGAAGGGCCACGATTGGCATTCGATGGAAGAGGGCTTCTCCGCGTTACCTTTGCTGCTGCTTCCCCCGCCCGCCTTCCAGAGACTTCCAAGCTGCCCTTCCGAGTTAGGCTTTTGTTATATTAAAAAAAAAAAATACCTGCTGGAAAAGAGCAGATTCATCCCCCCCCAACCCCCACCCCCATCCCGAGCTGTTCTCCACGGGAATCCTCACTCGAGTTTGTTGTCCTTAACATTGCAATGAAAAGATTCGCTCAAGGAAACCCCCCAAAATATTTTAAAATGAGATTTTTTTTTTTTTTTAAGTTGGGAACATTTTCTTTCCGTCTCATCTGGGAGCAACTTTCAGGAGGCCGTTTTCTCTTGGAGCATGTGCAGGGCAGGCCGGGCTTCCTCACCGCGGCTCTAGGAACTTGCTTTTAACATGTTTTGATAGTTAGCGTTTCCATTTTTGTTTTCTTTGGGAGTCTCTGTGTTTTCGAGGATGCTTTTAAATTTGTGATTCTGAAAAGGGGGTCCCCAGGCTTCCCCGGGCTGCCAAAGGAGGCCAGGGCAGAAAGCTTGAAAACCCCTGACCGAAAAAGTCTCTTTAAAGCCAGGAAAAGGATGACAGTGTTCTCCGGTTTCTATATAATGGAGAGACTTCTCAGATCCAGCACACCACTAGGAAGACCCTTTACTGATATCTTACAGCGTGCCTTCCACATTCCTCAGCTTTCCCCAGAAAACCAGGCAAAACAACAGCAGCCGCGACCAAACAACAACAGCAACAACCAAGGTCTTTCTGGAGTCTCAAGCCTTTTACAGACATCACTTTATTAGTACTCGCTCACAGGCTTGTAAAATACTTCATGGTGATTTTTATTAGTCATTCATGATAACAATGGGTGAGGGAGATGCTTATGCTTAGCTCAGTTTTATAGATAAGAAAGTAAGTGACATTTGGAGCCCTCCAGGAGGGACAATTATTATAGGTCTCAGGCTAATGGGTTCTGGAGGTTCCAGGGGGAGCCAGGTAAACAGACACGGAGGGAAATCTGCAAGGAAGTGCCAACCCACATCTTTGCTCTGCCCTTTTCTTCAGAATTTTGTTTTGGCTTTTATTATGAGAAAACACACACACACACACACACACACACACACACACACACACACAAAAAAAAAAACAACTTGGTGGATTTCAGAATCAAGACCTCTCCCTCTCTGGCCACTAGTGGAGGGTATTAACTGTGAATGCAGGTATGGGGAGTGAAGCCTGAGGGGGTCCTAAGGGAAAGGACTCCATTGGGTAGCAGGGAGTTGGATATAGTTTGTTTGCCCAGGAGTTTAGAAGGCCTTGATTCAAATCCCAGCCCAGGTGCCTACCAAGGCAAATGATTCAGTTTCTCAGAGCCTCCACTTCCTCAACTGTACAAAAGGGGATCCCAGAGGCAGTTCCTACCTCCCAGGGCTGCCTTGAGGTCCAAGTGATATAATAAATGTATGCAAAGTGCTTGTAAACTTTAAAGGGTTCTATGTGTCCATTATCACTGGACAATCTCTGCATTTGCTCGCCATTTTCTCAGTCATTGTGAGGATGCTGTAATTAGTAGAAAGCATTAACTGAAAAGTCACAGTTCCAAGGTCCTAGTCTTAACCACCTGGACCTTAACCACCCCACTAGACCATCAGTCCTAAAGCTTTTCTGATTGATTGTCCCCAAAGATAACCCTTGGAATAGAGAAGCTTTGGTGTCCTAAGTTCAAAAAGGTTCAGTATTTGTTTTTTACTTGCTCTGGATTGATTTTAATGGGCCTAATCAAAGGACTATCATATGGAATTAGCAAAGTGACCGATTGCAGGGTGAAAAGCCTGTAATTTCCCCAAATGATAAAGAATTGGAGAGACTTATTTCAAGGTGAATCAGGACAGACCCCCAACTTCTCAGAGCTCCCTGGGCCGAGCGCTCTTTGAGGCCAGTGTTTTTTGTCTGGCCACAGAGCTGGTAAACAAATTACCTTCTAATTTGTATGGGATGCTTCAGAGCAGCCTCTTGATACAGACCAAACACTCATAACTGTTTACAACCCTTAAAGATTTTTGGGGAGGCAAATCTTTTCATTATTCAACAATTTTGGAAATTTTCTAGAAAAAAAAAAAAAGGCCTTGCATGAATTAAAAAAAAAAAAACCAAAAACACAACACTGCTACTGAGTGAGATGGGAACTGGGAGAATTGCAGCTTGCCTCTGACTGAGAATGGGACAACAGGCTTGCAAAGCAGCTTTATTTCCATCCATTAGATTGACTTAAACTTTTTTTTTGTTAAAATCTCAATCAGCCATGGTAAACCTGTTATGCTACTAACTTGGATTATGTACAATGCCAGGCTATTTTTTCCCATTGACAGCTTGAAAAGACTGTAAAATCATTAGAAGAAAAAAAAAAAAAAAAAGCTTCTGGCTAGCGGGGACTTTCCAAGCAATCAGAGTTAGGCTGCTTTCAATTTTCTCTTTCCTTTAATGAGCACCTGCTTCCCTTTGGATAGCAGACCAGAGTTCGGGCTCTTGGATTTTCTTTTGAATATTTTGATTCTGGCCATCAATTTTACTAATAAATCTCTCACAAAAAATCTTGAGTTTAGAGATCACCTTAGCCAGTGCTTCAACTAAACTACAGATTTTATGCACAATACAGATCCAAACAGAAATGTTCATGTACACACACACACACACACACACACACATTATACACACATACACATGTATATTAGCAAAGTAACATTGATTTTTACCCAACAGATTTTTTAAGATAACGGAATGCCACATTGATAAAAGACAACAATTTTTTTTTCTCAAAAAAGTAGTATTTTAAAATGAAATTGTCTCTATTAAGGATTTTTAACTTGGTCCTACAATCAGGCAGGCATGCACAACTAATAATGCATTTATTAAAATTCAAAATATTTTTTTTAAAGTGACTGCAGTTTTTACATTTCTTTTTTGTTAGGAGAGACATCTTGGGTTTAATTTTTGCAGCATATATCCTCCATACTTGCTTTCTTTGTTTGTAATAGTGTCCTGCTGAAATATCTATGAGGTATGTTTCCACCATGATGCCTAAACCCAAAATATTGATACTTCGTCTTAATACGTTATTTTTATGTTTCTAGTGAAAGCTGTAAGTGGATTAAGCACGCCCAAACTTTTAGAAGGTAATGTTGTTGCTTGTGTTTGGTCACTTCCTTGTTTTGTTTGTTTGATTGTTTGTTTGTTTTTGTTTTTTTGGTGGAGATTCTTCACCACTTCCTTTAAGTGCAATTAACATCCTGGTTGCTTTTAATTTCCTATAAAAGGATTCTATGGCTGTCAGGGAAAGATATTTCTTGAATTCAAAAACTAGTAGCTTTTAATATCACGTTTGTTCCCTCAATTGTGAAATGTGCACGTTCTAATGAGCAGAGGCAAAGCCAGGACACCTGAAGGAATTTTCATAAACGTCAAGGTGAACAGTTTTTAAAAATCTGGATTTTCAGCTCTCCGGATGCCATTTATCTGGGAGTCCAAAAACGAACTCCAAATGACTACCTTATGTGGTTGGAAACTTATGGGGTGTCCATCTGAATTTCAAATCAGTTTTCTAATCGAAACTGCAATGTGCATACCTAAAGACATCTTTTAATCTCTCACAAAGAATCCGATGGAGTGTTAAAGGCAAATTGTGAAATGGAAATAAGAAAATGTAATTTACAATATTGTCTTCTGGGGGCGAAAAATATGGTATCTTAGATTTCCTTCTAGGACCGAGAGTTCCAGGACCTTCCATCTTATATAATTGTATTTTCCACTGGAAAAGCTGATTAGTTGGGAGGCAGAGGTTAGCTCAGGGAAGAGAACTTCCTGACAAGCTGTCCAAAAATCAAATGGGAGCCTTTTACACTGGATTGTCCAACGGAGGGTGTGGATGACCCCTTGTTAAGGAAATCTGGAGAGAAGATTCAAGGCTATGTGAAATTAGATTACCTCTAAGCCTCTTATCAATGTGGATATAGTAGGGCTACATCATGTTATTGTAGGCTGTTATGAATACGTTTCACAGAATTATATTCTATGGCTAAAATGAGTAATATGTGAATATAACAACAAACCACACAATAAATGTTGTTCTGGCCTTGGTGTAATAAGGACCTTGCTAGGTTTGAATTTTGCCTCTGGCAAATCCTGGCTGTCCATCCCTGGATAATTCTCTAAGTCTATACATTATAAATGAAAGACTTGCCGACCCAGGAATTATGAAATTCTAGATTGTACAAAACAAACACATAGAAAAATTATAGATTATTTTAAAATTTTAATTAAGTTTAATGAACATTTATTCATTTTCTGTTATGTGCCAGGCATGATATTAAGTGCTCTAAACTTGAATCCTATTTGAGAAGTGAATAATACCTGAGTAATTCATACAGGATGACAAATCATGCAATATTGAAATAAAAATGAAATTACACAGGTGAAGTATGCAAAGATAAGAAGGACAGTCAGAAGTTGATGTAGTGGCATAAAATAATAGAGATCTGGAAAGTGTGGGGAAGGTGACCAGGCTAGCCCGAGGCAAACAATTATTTTGAAACAGATGTTTGTCACATGAAGAAATCAAATGATTAATGTTCCTTTAAGGTCCAGTATGTTCTAAGCACCATCCTAGGCACCATGAGAGAGTCTAAGAAGACGACATGGCCCTGGCCTTCCAGATGTTTACTATATAAAGCAGATTTCTTAATGTGTGTGTGTGTAATGGATCCTGTTGGCAGTCTGGTGAAGCCTATCGACCTTTCTCAGAAACATATTTTAAACACATAAAATAAAATACATAGAATTAAAAAGAAAATCAAGTCTATTGAAACACAGTTATAAGACATTTAAAAAAAAATTCCAGGACCATAGGATGAAAAACTTTTGCTATACAGGGAGAGACAGCACTAGTGGCCAGGAAGGATAATAGAAATTTGGAAAGGTGAAGAAGAAATGCAAAATGAAGCAAAACATTCTTCACTTTATTTCCTCCATGAAATTTTCTCTATTGTAAGCAATCTATAGCTTCTTTCACAACATGATGAACATGAAAATATGTCTTGTATAATAACACATATACAACTTATATCAAATTACCTGCTGTTTAGGGGGAGACATGGAAAGAACAGAGAGAATATGGATTGCAAAATGTCAGAAAATGATTATTGAAAATTGTACCGACATGTCATCTGGAAAAAAAATCCCAGAAAAGTGAGCGCTTAGGAAAGAGAAAATCATGTACTGTCATATATTAGTTCCCAAATCATAAATTTCAAAATCATTCATTTGGAATGGAAGGCAGAGCACCTTTAATAAAGGAGCAATATGGTATAGTGCAGGGGTTCCCAAACTTTTTTGGCCTGCCGCCCCCTTTCCAGAAAAAACATTCCTTAGCCTCCTGGAAATTAATTTTTTTAAATTTAATAGCAATTAATAGGAAAGATAAATGCATCTGTGGCCATCACTGCTTTCCTGGATCGCTGTAGCACCCACCAAGGGGTGGTGGCACCCACTTTGGGAAGAGAACTGGACTTGGAGTCTGCAAATTCTATGTTCCAATCCAGCCTTCACTCACTTACTAGCTGTGCAACCATGGGAAAATGATTTAAGTTTTTTGAACCTCAGTTTCCTAATCTGTAAAAAAGGGATAATGATGCCAATAGCACCAGTGTCACAAGGATGTTACAGGACTCAAATGAGATCATAACTATTCTTAAAAATAGTGAAATTAAAATGGCCAATGCCATATTGGAAAGAAATAAAATACAGAGCTCCTTTTCCCTACTATTTGAGAGATGAAAAGCAGCTCTGTTTTGCTATGTGAAAAATGAAGCAATTTTTTGTACCTTTCCAAGTTTAAGGAAGAGGTCATTTGGAACAGTGGGAAGAGCCCTAGCTCTGGAGTTAGGTCTTTGGAGGATTCTCTCTGAATTCTTTCTTCCTTTCTTTCTTCCTTTCTTTCTTCCTTCCTTTCTTCCTTTCTTCCTTCCTTCCTTCCTTCCTTCCTTCCTTCCTTCCTTCCTTCCTTCCTTCCTTCCTTCCTTCCTTCCTTCCT
>NC_058134.1:7870324-7902757 GCF_016433145.1 Gracilinanus agilis | reverse complement strand
GAAGAGAAGAGAAGAGAAGAGAAGAGAAGAGAAGAGAAGAGAAGAGAAGAGAAGAGATGGAAAGAGGGAAAGAGAGAGAGAGAGAGTGATGCGCCAAGATGGAACAGATAACAGAGAGACTGCAAAGGTCCCTTATGGTACCATAAAATGACAAATGAGCCCGAGGATGACGCTTCAGAATAGCATTTCCTCCATGGCTGTTTTCTGGGAGGACACAGTCAAGAATCAGACAGACAGAGAATATTGCTGGCAGAAGGAGAAGTCAAACATAGCACCAGAATGGGACCATTGAGCTTTGGTCTTAGAAAATGAAATTTAAAATATATATACCTTTACCCAGGCCCCTTATTGTCTCTATTCCTTATTGTAGTCAATGGTTCTGTTGCATAGACACCAAAGAAACTTCTAGGTGTCCTGGGCCAGGCTTCCTTAACACTGGCAATGGCTTAGGCACCAAAAATAGTGCCCACAAGGAGGAAATCACAGACTGATTGAACTATTGAAGGAACATCATGGGAACTGAAGGGAATAGTGTGGTTCTTTCTGGGACAGAGCTTCATTGTGTGTACGTGTGTGTACGTGTGTACACATGTGTGAGAGGGACCTCTCTGGTGCTTTGGTGCAGCCTATATATTCCTCCTCAGAAGAAATGTTTTTAAATGCTTAAAATGAAATCGATAAGATTACAGAAGAAACAAAAGGATTAAAGTTTTCGATGTGTTTTAAAATTTCATGAGCTTCTCACGCTCCCTCCCTAACTTCCAGCCCTTGAAAACCAAAGAGAAAAGCCATAACCGCATCTGTCAAAGTGCAAATTTTCATAGGACTTTCTGAGATGTGGCTAGAGTTTAGGTCAGGGAGCTCAGCATTTGAGGCTACGTAGAGAAAACAAGAGGGTCTTGAGTTGCGGGAGGGGGTTACATATTTATTTTGATTTTATGTTGTTAGGGGTATACCTTTATGGTGACTTCCTTGAGAGTTCTCCCTGCTTGAGAGAGACCTCTGGGGTGCCCATGAATGTGATATGGGCCGAGTAGGAGACACTATAAAATGTCAGGCCATGTGCTTAGAATCTAAAGCCCAGAATGTGCCCGTGAAGGTCTTCAAATAAATCCAAATGTGTGACAGAATTACGGCAGGTTCTCCTTGATCCTAAATAGCTAATTAGTACTTAAGAGTGCCTTCCCCTGTGAGGCCACCTGCCATCTAATCTGTATACACCAGTGATTCCCAAAGTGGGCACTACCGCGATCCAGGGAGGCAGTGATGGTCACACGTGCATTTATCTTTCCTATTAATTGCTATTAAAATTTTAAAAAAAATTAATTTCCAGGGGACTAAGTAATATTTTTTCTGGAAAGGGGTCGGGTGGTAGGCCAAAAAAAGTTTGGGAATCACTGGATACACCTTGCGTGCACCAAACCTTTTGAAGATTGTCTCCGTCACTAGAACGTGAGCCCCCAGAGCACAGGGACCTTGATTTTGTCCCTCTTTGCATCCTGGAGACTTTGCTTATTGCCTTACTTAATAAATGCTTGTTGACTTCTTGATAGCATGTCAAAATTGCTCAGGAGGTGGGAAATCACTTCAAAGTCATTCCTGGTTGTAAATCTGATCTGAATGCTTGGTTGCCCTCATTTTGTCACCTTGAGAAGTGATGCAAATTTCAAGAATATCTCAATTTAGCACAAAAATGTGCAGGGGACCATCTTAACTAACTGTTCACTCGTTGGTCTATCATGTTTCCAATGGCCATTGCTCAGTCACAGCCCTTTCAGGAGACTTCAAATCCAAGTTGATAAATGAGAAGATTCAAGCTTTTCGGTTTTCCAAGATGTCCCCTCAGAATTTATTCAGAGGAAAAACTTTTCCATCAAATTTTGCCAGAACTTCCACCATGCCTAGGTACTTTATTGGACTGAATCTTGCTCACGTTGTTGCCACACTACCATTCTTGCTCCCTCTCTTGCTTATACTTTTTTTTTTTAAAGTCATACACCTCCTTCCTCCTCATGCAATTTATTAATTTGGGGACAGGAATTCCTTTCTTCATTTAGAGACTTTAAGAGCTATAACTAACCATTTCTGTCCCTGGGGGCATTTAGCAGGAAGTATGTCCTCAAATGCTCTTTTTAAATCAAAATCTATTAAGGGGTAGAGGGGAGGGGTGCTGGGACAGAAGGCTCTGTGAGAGGAGAGAGCCCAGGAGATCATGAGGCTACTGCTAGGCTGACCTCCTGTGGGGGATTGGGGCAGGGGAGGAGGCTGAACTCCACTGGAGTGGCATCTCCAGGATTAGATGGTAAAGAGAAGGAGGAAGCATATCATCAGAGTTTACCATTCAAATTAATCTCATCTTCTCAAGTGATTAACTCATATATGACTGAAGAAATGTGAGTTCTTTCAGCCCCATCTAAATTTGAGTGCCCACAACCAGGTCCCTGGTGGCCCTGACATGGTTCTGGCTCTTTATGCATTCTGACTGAGTCTTATATTGGGTGCCAAAAGCAGCAAACTAGGTGATAGACCTGGGCACATTTAGACTGTGGAAGGGAAGACTTAGGGAGTATATGAATATCCTTCAAATGAAAGATTTCCCAATGAAAGAGGTAGATTTATCCTTTAGCTTTAGAACAGGAATTCTTAACTTTTTGGGGGGATCTTGGATTTCTTTGGCTATAGTGAACTTCTTTTAGAATGATAGTTTTTAAATGTATAAAATAAAATATGTAGTATTATAAAGGAAATAGACTGTATCGAAATAGTCTTTCTCTCCATGTATCCCCATATATGTACATGTGTTCACTCATTTTTATGCATTTATTTATATATTTCTCTATCCATTTGTTTACTCATATATTTTTCTATTTATTCATTTATTTTTGTGTTTATTCATTTGATCATTTATTTGCTTGCTAATCTATCCTTCCATCCATTCATTCATTGATTTATTTGTTTACTCACTGATGTATTCGAAATTCCCAGACTGAAGAACTAGGAGCAATGGATTAAAGGAGGCAGATTCTGGTTGAATAGAAAGAACTTTCTGAAAACCCGAGTTGACTAGCTTGGATGTGAGTGAATCCTCTACCTCTGGATGTATTTAAGAGTGGCTGGACTTTTAATTGCTGAGGAGTTTATGGAAGAGCTTCAGGCTCCAGGCAAGGGCTAGACCAGATGACTTCCAAGATCCTTCTGAATTTTGAAGCTTAAGCAGTTGATGAATGTTTTCTTTCATCATGTTGGCCAAGACCTCACCCCCAGGAAGCAGTAGAGGCTCCAGAGTGGTTCAGTGTAAAGAGCCATCTGGGGCTCTGGAGCCTGAGGACCTGGTTCAAATCCTACCACTAATGAGTCTAACCTTGTGACCCTGGATGGGTTGTGGAACCACTCTGGGCCTCAGTTTCCTCAAATGTAAAATTAAGTCCTTTGATCTAGAGGGTCTTGCCATCTCTAAGTGTCCTATGCTTGCCTGACCAATTGCATGCAGTAAGAGATAAATGGAATTGCCTCTAGTCAAGTTCATTAGTAAAAGAAAGATTGGAAATTAGTATAATTTAAAAAAAAAAAAACTCGCCTACAAACCAATCCTCATCCGTGTAAGATAACTGTTTTTCATCAAAAAGACTTATCCACTTGATTCAGCAACAAGAAGAAAATTGGAATTTTCCTGTTTTAAAAAATAAATTAATGCAAACACGTTCTAATGTTTCTATTTAGTGGCAGAGAGGAAAGGGAACAAGAAGAAGTGAGGAGATCTGGATCTGAGCACTCATTATACCTTGGATTCACTACATTTCCTTGGACAACTCATTTAATTCCTTTAGGCTTCTCTACTTATTCCTCCCTCAAATGGAAGAAAGTAATAATCATTAATAATAATAATTACTAGCATTTATATAGGTAGTGCTTTAAGGTTTACAAGGAACTTTGCAAATATTTTCTCATGTTATTTTCATGACAAGGCTGGAAGATGAGGGCTTTCATCCCCATTTACAAACAAGGAAACTGAGGCAGCCAGTGTCTAAGTCACTTGTCCAGGGACACACAGTTGATAAATGCCTGAGGCTGAATTTTCACTCAGATCTTATTGAGTTCAAGCTTAGCGTTCCATCTACTGAGCTGCTTAGGTGCTACCTTCAACTTTCTAACTCACAGAATTGTGATGATCAAATGAGAAAATGCAAGTGAAGTGCTATTGGATTCAATAGGCCCCACAGTGTGCCACCACAGAGAGGCATAGGATGACAAAGAGAAATCATCCCCTTACCTTCAAGGGGCTCACATTTGGCTAGGGACCTACAAGGCTCTTCTGTGTGAAAATGAAAAATGTTTGTGATGCCAAGATCACGATCCACGGCAAAGCAATACACTTTCCAACACTAAAAAAAAATCAATCAATTAATTAAACAAGGGAATGAATTTAATTTGGACTTCTGCGTTGTACCATAACTTCTCTATAAAAAGACCCAGAGCCCTGAAGCCCTCTGAACATACTTTCTGGGTTTAGAAGAAGCTCACTGGTGCCCCCAGGAGTTCAAATCATCTAGAAATGCCTTGCTTGAGCCTAAATACATTGAGGGTCCCTTCCACTGGACCCCACCACAAAGACTTGAATATGGCCACTGCTGAGAGAGGATTCTTAAATGATGTCTAATCTTACACTTAGGGGAAGAATCCAATTCTAATTTAGCATGACCCAGTCCATTATGGCTTCATTCATCTAACCCAACACCTTGGGTTCTCCCCAGACACAAATAGGGAGCCAGTATAAACTCTCAAGCAGAAGGGTAATGGACTCCATATGTCTTACCCAATGGGCACATAATTGGATCGTTTAGCTTTGGAACTGATTCTTGGCTGAACTGGGTTCTAAGCACATGACAATGAGCTAGAAGTTGCCCTTCCACTAGGATTTCAAGCCCCCATTAGAACCCTCTGCTACCAACATCCCCTAGCCTTTGGGTTGACCACAATTCAAAGTCAATTGTTCCTGAAGGGTGTTTCTAAAGTAGAGACATGGCCTCAGACAAGAGTCATAATCCAAGACATCCATAATTAGTGGTTATCATCCATACAGATGCTATTAAGGACTATTTTTGCGCTGAGCCTTTTCCCTGGTGCATCGACAGGTGCTGATCCTGTGGACATTGTGGGCAGTACTGCCTAGCACAAAGTCATAGAGCTGGAGAAGTTTCAGTGGAATGCAGATTCCAGGAGAGAACTGTGTTTGCTTAGTTTTGAATCATGGAGTTTACAGCAGTGAATGTGGCACGTAGAGAGTACATAAAAGTTTTGGGGATTACATTGGGCTCTAGATGGCATTTGAACCCTCCCCACTCATTTTATAAATGAAGCAACTGAGGCTCAAAAGGTTGATGGTTTCCCAGGGATTGTCTAGATCAGTGATTCCCAAAGTGGGCACCACTGCCCCCTGGTGGGTGCTGCAGCAATCCAGGAAGGTGGTGATGGCCACACTTTTTTTGGTATTACATTCTATTCTGAGTTCAATAAATAGTTTCATAATTTCCAGGGGACACTAAGTAATATTTTTTCTGGAAAGGGGGCAGTAGGCCAAAAAAATCTGGGAACCACTGCTCTAGATCTTCATATCATTATTTAGGCTTGAGTCAAAGCTTTTGCTATTAAGGGGTAGAGTTCTCCTCTGCTCTGCCTGAGGATCTTTTTAGTTACAAAATGCCCCCCACTTCTTGCCATTTTTAGCTTCTTTTTTAGGTATTCCTCCCCCCCTCCATATGATGTCTTTTGTCTTCTATTTACAAATTCCTGGCGGTTAGCTCAGTGCCTATCACTTAATAAGTGATCAATAAACATTTTTTTTCCGATTAACCCACAAAGAAGAGCTGAACCAACATGTTTGTCACTGCAAAGTCAAACTATGTGGAAAACTGATGTCTTGTCCTAGAGTACCCAAGACTTTATAATCAATTATATTGGCATAACTAGGACTACTATGAATGAATGAATGAATGAATAATTCTTTATTAGGCACTTACTGTGTGCAGAGCACCTTTCTGAGTTCTGAAGACAGGAAAAGAGAAGCAAGATAACTTCTCCTCTTTAAGGAACTCCCATACTTCTATGGGGAAACAATACATATAAGGGGCTTGAGCTGAGAGAAAGGCCCCATGGTCCTTAGGGTACAGAGGTGAAGCAAGTGATAATACATCTTCTTTAGTGCCACTGTCATTGATTAAACCATTTTTATTTTTCTTAACATTTACCTCCAGTCTTAGAATCAATACTGTGTATTGGTTCCAAAGCAGAAGAACAATAAAGGCTAGGCAATGGGGGTTAAGTGACTTGCCCAGGGTCACACAGTTAAGAAGTGTCTGAGGTCAGATTTGAAACCAGAACCTCCTATCTCTAGGCATTTCTCTCAATTCACTGAGCCTCTCCTCCCCCAATTTATTTCTCATGTTTAACCATTTGATGGGGCCAAGGACTCTGAGGGTAAGGATGTCCTATTCCAGTTTTCAGTAGTTATGGCTCCTAAGAACTTAGAGGCTGCAGCAACTCCCTCCACATAGCCATGGGATGCTTTCTTCCCTGAATGATGATGGTGAGGGATGGTCTAGAAGCCAGGCCCCAAGGGGGAGAGGTACTATTGTTCCAGGGATTCACTAGAATTTCTTTATGAATTGTAATCACTACAACTAGGCTCAGGGCATAGGTTAGATTGGTTAGAATTTCAGGTTCCAGGACAGGCCTGTGGAAGAAAGAAATGAAGGAATGGAGAGGTGGTGGTAGTGCTATTTCATTTTCCCTCAGATTACACCATATATGACTGGTCCTGAGTTCAAAATGAACTTTAGAATGTTGCTGAATCTGAGACCAATTCGATTTTTCAATATGAGCAGCCCTTCCTCTAGTAACATTGGCACTCATTTCTCAGTCTCGTCTTCCCAAGATTCCTCTAAAGAGGCTCTCCCTAAAGCCTTGGTCTCTTCTCCTCCCACTCGTCTTCCTCCTCCAATGGCCTTGTTTTTCCTTCATTGTGAAAACATCTTCTCCAGGAGAATCTAAGCTCTCTGAGATCAGGTGTCCTTGTCTTATGTTTCTTGCATCCCTTGCACCTAACCTGCCTTCAGAGGATCCCAGATTTAGAGCTGGCAGAAATTTTAGAGATGATGCAGTCCAGCTTCCTTAATTAAAGATGAGGAAAGAGGCCCCGAGAGGATGCTTGACTTGCTTACTGTTATATTTGTAAAGAGCAGAGCAGAGATTTGAACCCATGTTCTCCACCTACAAATACCAAAGACTCTCTTAAACCACACTGATAAAGCTTTAGGTTGATTCAACCCTTTCTCTTGAAGGTAGTATGCTTTCCTTTGTTGTCTTATATGAAAAGGGTAAGTATCATTTCTGTAATTGAAAAAATGCTAGCCGTCTGTTTAAAAGGCCATTTTCATCATCAGCTACTTTAAAAGAAATTCTATTTGAATTAAACACATGCCTGGAGTCATCTTACCCCGTTGCCCTCGTTTTATGACTTTGGATAGAATCATCTTCTGTTAAAATGTAGCTTGTTTTCTATTTCTTTTGGCCTCATATACTTCTATCATGTTGCATGTCACCTAAGCATCCTTCTTCTTTTATTTGTTTGATCGTCTGCCCCTTTCTTCATTTCCTAATTAATTTTTCTTCTGTCACTCAAATGATTTCCAAAGGCAGTGTGACAGGATGGGAAAGACCCTGATTTTGTATACAGCTCTGCCTCTTCTTACTCATGTGACCTTAGATGAGTCATTTGACTCCAGTGGTCCTCAGTTTCCTCATCTGTAAAATGAAGGGTTTGGACTACTTGCCCTCTCATATCCCTTCTTGTTCCAAATCTATGATCTTAACTCAGGGAGAAGCAGGCAGGCTGTTTACTCATTGCTAATAATAGCTGACATTTATTTGGGCTGTAAGGTTTTCAAAGCACTTTGCACACACTATTTCATTTGACTAGCAGGAATGGGTGAGGGACGCGGGTCCTGGTGGGCTGCTCTCTAGCCCTTGGAACAATAAAACCAAGTCAATCACAAGTGCTTTATGAAATCTCTAAAAATGACTTTATTTTGATCTGTGAGATCTTAGCCTTAACTTCCAATTATGCTGAACATGCCACCATCTCACGTTTTGTTCTTGCTGTAAACTAAAGTCTTTGACATCAAAGGTGCCTGGATTTTTCTTCCCTCCATTGGAATTATATAAATGACAGCATGTAACCAACTACATATTGGAGGGGCCAGAGGAGGGACTGCAAACACCCAGGGCTCTTCAGGGAGTTCAGGCTCACAGGCAAATTTAATAAAAATAGGTACTTTCAGAATAAAACTCGCTGAAAACTGATGAAGTGTAAAAAAGCCTAAAGGCAAAAGAATAACCCCTCTCATTGCCAACGTCATCTCCCTGAGTCTTTTTCAGGGACTTCTGTCTTGGGAAGTTAGAAAACCTAAACCCAAAGACTATGCACGGCCACCTTACCTATAGCGCCAAGGTCCGGTTTCATCCCAGGCCAAGTTTTCTGTGAGATTTATGAATTTGTGTGGATTTGACAACCATTTAAAAAAAAGCAGAGGGCAGCTTTAAGCAGCAGGAGACAAGAATTTTCCACTTTTCTTTAGAATAGACAGAATATGTATGTAATATTGTCTAATATGTAACTGAATCTTTTCAGGCTGGAGACATCTAAGAGAGTGACTCTGCTAGAGGGGCCCTGAGTGACTCCTGAAAACAAGGAATAAATATATAACTATCTGTTGATTGAGGAGTCTGACACAAACTGTAAAAACTGAAACAGCTCCCAGGATTTTTAATGAAGCCCTTCCTTATAATGATAGCATGTGGAGTGAATTCGAATGACTGAGTGGAGGCTTCATAAATTGTGTCCTGGGTGAGACAGCCAAGGGGGTCAGATGAGATGATTTGTAAAGTCCCTCTCAGCTGAAACGGCCCATGATATATGAGGGTCGCTGGGACTCCCACTTGAGAGCAGGTGAGCAGAAAGGGAAAGGGCAAACTAACTTGGAGGCTTAAAACATCCAGAGAGGGTGCTAATGAGAGCAGCATCAAAGCTCCCCAAGAAGGGATTCAAGCCTAGGGTGTTTGTAATTGTTAGAATCCTGAAACGGTATTCCCAAGTTATTATTTTTACAAATAAACAAGCCTTGCCTGCTCCATTGTCTCTCTTGTGAGGTTCTGGTTTGATTGATTGATCGATTGATTGATTGTGTGTGTGTGTGTATGTGTGTTTATTTGTTTTGTTTACCTTTGAAGGAGGTTGAATTTTGGTCTATTTTATTTTGTCATTTTATCTGAGTAGCAAATGATATGCATTTTATGCCTAGAACAGAGAGTATCTTTTGCTGAAGAAATTCAAGAAACATTGAGTGGATTCATTAAAATCCAACCCCAATTTCCTTCAGAAATGGTCCTTCTAGATGTAGGCTGGCTAGCTCTGGGAATTAAAGAGGAAGGTTTTTTTGTTTGTTTTTGTTTTGTTTTGTTTTTCAAAAGTAATGTCTGAATATGTACATCCAGAGTTTATTCACATATGAGTCATTTGTTGATCTGTTTCCAGGTGGCCAGTGAGTTCTGATTAAATACTAACCAGGTGGGGGCATTGAAATTCTATTTTGCCTATAAACTGGGAAGGTGCAGGACAATGGAAACGAGGAAAAAATAAGGTCAAAAACATTGATCTTCTATGGATGCTGTGGGTTGTGTGACTGTTTCTTAGCTGTGAGAAATATATTTTCCTGTAAATCACATTTTTAACATTGGGATGATGGCTGGTTTTGATTCTTTAAAATTCTTCTGTTCAGGAAAACAAAGACAAGGAAAGAAATGTGATTCCCTGGAGAGTTCTAAAGGGAAGCAGATTGTCTCTCCCCTCTGAAATATTTAGATTTCAATTTAGTTATATTAACATATAAGACATATATAGGAGGAGGAGAGAGAGAGGCAGAGAGAGAGAGAGAGAGAGATAGAGAGAGAGAAAGAGAGAGAGAAAGAGCTATTTCTCCTTCTATATTTTAAAACAAAGAGAACATTATTTCAGGGGTCTGAATTAAGCTCCTCTTCTTCAATAATCTAGAAATCTATTTAAAATTTATACCCATATTGGCACTGTTAAAAGTTATAATCAATTTTGCCTGGTAGATACTTAATTTTTCCTGGAAATATACATGTGCACATGCATATGGAATATATACATACATATACTATGCACATACATAAGCACACATTGATTGAAGGATATTGTCAGCATTATATATATAGATGAGTGTGTTGTATATCTATGTATTAAGCATGTTATGTAGAATTATAAAATGTATGCATATATGTATATTTATACATATGTGTTTCCAAAGGAAATAAATCTATCCAGGTAAATTCTGTTGTGCTTTTCTCCATTTCTTTTAGAAAATTGACTTCATAATGTTAATTCATTTGATAAGGAATTCTAAATGTTTCATTTTTTCAGATTTTAGCATTATAGAAAACTAGCAACATTAAGAGAATAAATAAAAGTATAAATTATACATTTTTTAGATTCTTCAAGAAGAGGGAATAAATTTGCCCCAGTGATCGCTTAGTTTTAAAATACAGGGAGAAATCATTGCTCTATGTGTCTGCGGTTTCCTCTGATTCATTTTCAGTCCTTTGTTTTCTGTAATTGCTTAGACTCTAAGCCTTAGAGGTTCAATTTGGTGGGTTGCAATGCTGAGTGTATATGTGAGGTGTGTGTTTGTAACACTTGACTATTTTAAAGAAAAAGCTATGCCATGGTTTTGATCCCTGGGATTCATTTTTTTTTTCTTTTAAGTTCAGCAGCTTGAAATCCTCATATAAACAAAACATCCCATGTGCCAGGTGATGCTCTTGAAGCTTTGTTAAAGAAAAAAAGAAATAAAGAAAAAAGAAATAAAGAAAAAAGTTGTTTGTGTGTGATCTCCATTTATGATTTTGTGAAGGAAGTGCAGACCTAAGGGGAATTTAATACACGAAAAAAGCTACAATGGTAGCAGCTCCATTTGCCACAGCCCTCTTTCCAAGATTACGGGACACATTTCTTTCAGGTAGGAAATGCCAGCATCATCTCTATCCTACAGATGAGGAAACTGAGGATCCAACGTATTTTTTACAATTGATATTTATAGAGAAATTACACAATCTTCTTTTTAAATGTGACCTTACAGAAACACTCTCCCTGGATGGGAGTGAAAAAAGGCAGGCTTCTAACATTTAAAAGTCGACATAATTCAACGAGAATTTAACCCAACTGTCAGTCACTGAAAGGGATGGGTTAGATTAGACTAAGGGGTGTTACTCCGTTGTCCTGTTTTGCTTTTGATGGAGAAATTGATAGAGAAAAGGAAAAAGAAAAAGGAGAGGGTCTCCCGTCTCTATCCTATTCTCGATTGTTTAAGAAAATACCCACAAATTTTATAGAACGATTTCTCCTAATAGGAGTTTTTGAGATAAACACCAAAAGGTTTTACTACTTTTTAAACGTGAGATTAAAAAAATAAATAAATAAACCATACTCGTATTGATTTGTGTATATATGTATGCATGTATATGTGTGTGTGTGTGTGTGTGTGTGTGTGTGTGTGTATTTTTTCCCCCCTTCCTTTTCTGTAGGCAACAGTGAAATTCATTTTGAGTTGTTTCCTGTAACTGGTGAAAAGGAGCCCAGAACATTTCTCGGGTAAGAGTCGGCTCGCTTTCAGATGAGGCTAAATCACCGGTGGGCAAGGGGCTCCGAATATCCCTCCGCCTCCCTCCCCCGCCCCTTGAATCTTCGGCTGGGCGATATTCCCTCTCCTTTCCCTGGATTCAGGGGTTCCCCCCTTCTTTTTCTTTCCTTTTCAGTCTCGTCACCAGCCGTTTCTAACGACTGATTGACGGGGGCAGGTTGGTTGGAAATTTCAGGACCTTATCATAGGTCAGTCATTAACATCTGACCCAGGGGACCGACCAAAGAGAAGCCAGCCCAGTCCCGGGGCAGTCGGGAGGAGAAATTTGGGGGGCCGGCATCTCTCGGTGCTAGGGGACTAAATAGATCTCAAACCGATCTAACGCCTCCCAGCGCCCCAGCAACTAGTTCGGCAGCCCCTCGGGCACCCAAGCAAGTCTTTTTCTTCTCAGAACCTCCAGAGTTCAACCCAGATCTCAGGTCCCGGCAGATCGGTCTCAGTCTCCCCAGGCTGGAAGAGCCCCGGCAGACAGGTCCCGATTCCCTAATGAACTTGGAGACGTTCGGGGGGTGGGGAAGGGTGCCCCACTTTCTCTTGATCAGCCTCTCAATTCCTTTCTCCTACCGCCCCCACTCCCACCCCCCACCGCCGAGCGAGGGGCTAACCAAGCCCAGAGTCCTGGTGAGCTCGCTTTCCTTTGTACTTTAAGGTTTAATATAAGAGCCCATATTGAAACCATAAACACAAGGAGAAATCAGACAAATATTCCACCCCGATGGTAACCGAACCGCCCCCCTCCCCTTCTCCCTGCACCCTGGGCCCAGTCTAGGGCCCCTAGTCTCCTCGGAAGGGAGTGGCAGGCACGCCTCAACCTTTGCCAGGCCTTGGGGAAAGTGGAGGGTCCCAAGATGAGGAAGGGGCTCCCTCAGATTAGAGTCAGGGCCCATCTGCCTTACCGTCGGGGTCCCTGGCAGTCTACAGCTCCCTGTTCTCACCAACACTGCCCCAGAGAGCAGGGCAGGCAGGCAGGCAGGCAGGCAGCTGGTGGACAAAAGTTTTGGTTTTTTTTTTTTTTTTTTTTTAAACCAAAGTCTGCAAAACTAATTTCCCTCAGAATAGGGCTCAATTTCCGTTTAAGAAAACAGCTCTCACAAAGCACAGAATTCCTGGTTACACCCCCGCCCCCCCCCCCCAGACAAGGACAATAATTTTATCTTTCACATGGCTCTAAGGGTGTGCGGCCATCCTCAGTTCACAAATTGTCCCAGGGCTTAAAAGGCAAAAAGGACAAAAAGAAGAGTGAGGGAGATCAGGGATGGGGAAAGTAGGGGTACCCTGAAGTTTGGGAACCTCCTTATGGATGGTCAGTGATATCCCTAACGAAAGCCACATATTCGCCCTGTTTTGGTGCTCCTTCTTTCTTCTTCAAAAATTCTAGGTCCATCACTATTCGGGAGGGACACTTGAGACAACGAAAATACTGAGGCCCCCTCGCTGTTTACTGAAGCTGCTCTTATCCTCTGCCTTTGGGAAGGAACCAATTTGGGGACAGAGATGTCCAGTTCAGACTCGGGCTTGACTGGCTTCTTATAGACTCTTCCCACTTAGTCTGTGACCTTTATGAATCCATAGCCCTGACCTTGCCCCCAGATGGGAAGTTAGCACCCCGAAGCGGTGGTGGTAGGCCAGAGAGTGGCCTGGCTGTGTGAATGCGTCAGTCCAGTTCCCCCTCCCTTCGCCCCCCGTAGGAAGAAAATTCCATCCAACTCCCTGAAAGACAAATTTCCAAAGCTGGGTGAATCCCTTGGCCTTTCAAATTGGAAAATGGGGGAAAAAAAAAAAGGACAAGGCAGATAGAATAGTGCATCTGAAGCCTCCCCATAGATGAAGGCACTCGAGAAGGGGAGGGAGGGGAGCTTGGGGGCTCTGAGCTTGGGGGCTCTGAGCTTGGGGGCTCTGAGCTTGGGGGCTCTGAGCTTGGGGGCTGTGCTCTTCTCTTTCCTAGGGTAGGGTGGGTTTAGGAATGAGAAGCCTTCCCTCACTCTTGAGCCTTTGAGCCGAATCTGGGGATAGTATAAACACTTCTCTATAGCGAAGACCAGTTGATTTCGGATTCTTTTAGAGGATGGCAGAACATCTTCCCCTTTTCAGGGAAATGATCAAGAAATGAGGTCGGACAAAGAGAGGTTTGTGAGAGCCCGTTGGGGGAGCAGCCACCTGGGACTGCAGGTGAGGCTGCTGGTGCTTTGGGTTCAGAGGTTGGCTGGCTCCGCCCCGGGCTCGCTTCCTCCCACTCCTACCCGGAGCCTCATCCTTTTTTCCCCCAGGAGATAGGAACCTATTTCCGCCAGTGGAAGTTCAGCCAACCCTGCAACTTCTCTTGGGGCTCCGGCCCTGCTCGCCTTCAACTACACACCCCACAGAGCCCAGAGAGAGGAGCGGACTGCCTGGAGCCGGGGCCCAGGCCGGGGCAGAATCTCCCCGGGCTTCTGGCTCAGCCTGCCGAGGGAGGGCACTGCCCCGTTTTCAGCCCCAGCCCGAGTCCCAACGCGCAGCTTCTCCCGGCTGCGCCTATTTGCAGATGTGCCTGATGGTAACGACGTTTCCAAACAAACTAAGTAACAAATAAGCAGAAACGAAGTTGCTCCGTAAAGCTGAACTTCGGACTAGTTTTTCTCGGGGATCCGACGCTCAGGCTCTTAGGGCGGGTGGGCGTGAGCGGGTGTGCTCCTCCTGTGTGAGTGTGTGTGTATGTGTAAGTGTGTATGTGCAGGGCCGCTCCCCTGGGGCTGTCTAGCAAACCCAGAGCTGCCCTTTCCCGCAGGGCCCAGATAGGTGCACCACCCAAGAGCTTCCTGGGGTCGGGGGCTGTGGGCAAAGGGGCCCCGAGAGCCCCAGCTGGGCGGCGGCAAGAGCGGAGCCGGCAAAGAGCGGAGTGGCCGTTTGGGAGGGAGTCCGCATGTGGTCAGCGCGGGGTTCCTAAGCCAGCCCCCAGCTCACATTACACTCTATTTATAACCTCCCGAAGCTGTTTCCCTTCGCAGGCAGGCAGGCAGGCAGGCAGCAGTCTCTGGGACCACCTTCTCTTGGCTTCCACTTCTCTCCTCCTCTTCCTCATCCTCCTCTTCTCCTCTTCCTCCTCCTCCTCCTCCCCCTCCCCCTTCTCCTTTTCCTTCTCCTTCTCCTCCTCTTCCTCCTCCCCCCTCCTTCTCCTATTCCTCCTCCTCCTCCTCCTCCCCTTGACATCGGAGCGTCGGACAACTGCAGAGCGGCCGGACGACCCTTCCTTCCTTTCCTCTTTTTCTCTCGCTTCTCCCCGGTGTTGGCACAGCCAGCGGCCGGCCGGACCGACAGACGCGCAGCCGAACTCGGGCCTCCAGGCTTCTCTTGGCCCTTCCCAGCCGGCCAGGGCAGGCCAGGGCAGGCCAGGACCAAGCGGGGCAGCCCGCGGCCGGACCGGGGTCGGGGGCTCTGAGTACACTGCTGGCTGACCCAGGACGGCGGAGGTGGAGGCATCCGTCCGCAAGCTCCCGCCGCCGGGCAGCAGCCGCGCCTCGCATGCTATGGAGCATCCGCTCTTCGGCTGCCTGCGCAGCCCGCACGGCACTGCGCAGGGCCTGCACCCCTTCTCGCAGTCCTCGCTGGCTCTTCACGGGCGCTCGGACCACATGTCCTACCCCGAGCTCTCCCCGTCAGCCTCGTCTTGTATAATCGCGGGCTACGCCAACGAGGAGGGCATGTTCGCCAGCCAACACCACCCGCGTGGCCACCACCACCACCACCATCACCACCACCATCACCCACAGGCGCCCCCGCCCCCGCCGCCGCCGCCGCCGCCCCCGCCGCAGCACCAGGCGCTGCAGGGAAGCTGGCATCTCCCTCCTCTGGCTTCGCCCCCCGCCGCCGCCCGCCACAGCCTGTGCTTGCAACCCGACGCCGGCGGCGGCCCGGAGCTGGGCGGCAGCGCCCCGGGTTTGTGCGCCTCGGCCGGCAGCTTGGGCGCCAGCACTCCCACGGGGGCGGCTTGCGCGCCAGGGGACTACGGCCGCCAGGCGCTGTCCCCCGGAGATGCGGAGAAGAGGGCGGGGAAGAGGAAGAGCGACAGCTCAGGTAAGGAAGGGGTCGTCCAGGGGCTGAGGGAAGGCGATCGTGTTGGACGGGCATCGCCGGGGTGGGCGACTGGCGCAGCACAAACCCGCACCCACGGCCAGCCGGGTCCACCGGCGGACACATCCATAGACAGCCGGGCAAGCAACCTTAGAGACCGACGTGGTGCCGGCACACTCTCAGGTGCGTCGGGCTACGGGCGCACAGACTCTCCGACCCACTCAGAGACGAATGGCCACCCGGGGAGACAGTCACAGATGCACAGACGGACAGTCACGTCACACACACACACACACACACGCACACACGCGCACACATGATGTGGCTAGTGCTGAGAGTCAGGTGGACTCGCAGCCAATAAAGATAGTAGGACTTCTCGGGCTCTCCAAGGCCACGGGCTCCTTTGGTCTCCGAGCCTTTCCCGGAATCTAGGATGGTACGGAAAGGCTCCTTACAGTGCCCTCAGCAAGCTAGACACATGCAGCGACTTCGCAGGCATCTGGAGGTCGGGTCTTAGGGGCGGCCCTCTGGAGCACGGAAGGTCTCTTGCCCTCAGTTGCTCGGTTTGCACTAAATTAAAGAGGGCGTTTAGATGAGCAGAATTTCTCTCTAGCCCTCGCTAGTGCGGGGCCCTTCGTATGGCTGCTCCCGACTCACTCGGAGGCCACCAGCCCTTCCTCCCCTTTTCCTTATAGTTAACCGAATCCCCAAATTGTTGTGCAATCTTTGGAACCCGTGCAGGAGAACTTGGCAAAGTTCACGAGGAAAAAACAAAACAAAACAAAACAACAACAACCAAACAAAAGCCTCTGATTCTGACGAAATGGTGCTTTAAAGAACCCGGGCTCCCAAATGGGGGGGGGGGAGGGGGGTAGGTTGTGCGGATCCCTGAGGAGTAGGGAAGAAGGGGCAATTGCCAGAGCCTGAAGTTTGCGCAGGGAACTACATTTAAAGAGCACCCTTTATGGATTTCCAAAAGGTAGCCGGTCCCGCCCTACCCCCAGTGGAATGGGATAGTTGGCAACATACCTATCTATCTATCTATCTAACTGTGTGCCAGGGAAAACGCTTCCTGCTCTTAGTTTCTATTAAGGGGATAATTTTTGGAGTCTGGAATTCCCGCATCCACAAGAGGGGCAGTTGTTTCCCAAGTGGTGGGAACCCAGAGGACAAGCAGAGGAGGACTTGTCCAAAAGCTGGGGGTTGCTGCCACATGCCTAGTTACCCGGGGCTCAAAAATCCAAGTCTGCCGCACTGGGGTCCCTCGGATGGGGAAGCCGGGGGAACAGATACTGAAGATCTGACCTGCCAGATAAGAAAGCCTCGGGGAAAGGATCTCAGAAGTCTTTGTAAAGGCTCGCAGTCCCTAGTCAGAGGCAAACATTTGAAAAGGAGCTTTGGGTGAAGAATTCTTGGAGTCTTTTGAGTAGCAAGGCTAGCAGCTTGGTTTTCTTCTTGAGTCTAAGGACTGTTGTGCTTTGTTTATTTGTTTTCTTACCAAGCATTTGGCAGTTTATTTTCTCAAACCATTTTACTGATAGTTAACCCCCTTAAAAACGATGGAAATTAGATTGAAGTCTAAAGGGCTTGAGATCTTTTATGCTTAGAGTTTTATATAGGAACCAAATAGTCTTCAGTATTAGGCAACAATATGCACGTCAGGAGTCTTTCTAAAGGAGGGTGTAAATCACCCTGCTGCAACCTTAAAATCTAGTTTCTTCTTTTCAACCTCAAGCGTGAGTATCACCTTCCCAAATCAGGGCTTCTTTCTCTAAGGACAAATATCCAATTCTCTCATACATTACTGGTGTACTGGCAAACCCGGCTCAGTGTAATGTTCTGACAACACTGACAAATAACAAAATCAGTCAAACCTTCTATTATGTTTATTCTCTTGGGGTGGGGGAAGGGAAGCCACATACAAAATTTAGCCTTTATAGAATGATTTTTGAACCGTCTCATATGAACCCAGCATTTGAAGTCACTGGAATATTGGAAAGTGAATGTCATTTTAGGTCCCATCTTCAGAAACCAGAACTTCTGGAACTGGGTAATTGATTGGATGAAATGCTCTTTTGTTTACTTACCTAAACGAATGGGCTAATGTTTCTCTTTCTTTTACACACAAATTATTTTCATTGGAGAATGATGGGAATGGGGAGGAGATGCCATTAAATTATCCCTGGCAATAGTTTCCGGAGAAAACTGGCCCCTTTAAGCAGGAGTGTATATATTTATCTTTGGCCCAGAATCACCGCATAGCAAAATACAATCTTGCAAATGTGTATTCTTGCCCGCTGAAGCTCCTGACTCCAGTACTACCAAAACAGAGAAAAGCTGTGACGGCTGCTGCCCATACGATTAGTGAGTTATAGCTTGAGTGGGAAATACCAATTAGTCATCACCCAGGATAGGTTCACTTGGGATTTCTGGTGATCTTTTACTTGGATAGAATAACCCTAACGGATCTTCAGCTAACTGAATGGAAACAGCATCCCGATTTTTAGCAGCAGAGGCAGTTAAGGTCTCATGAAAAACGCTATGCGAACTGGAACCATAACTATTTACTGTCCTCAGCTTCCTCTTCTCTCTTTCTCTTGGTCTCTCGGTCTCTCGGTCTCTCTCTCTCTCCTCTCTCTCTGTCTCTCTTCCTCTCCCCCTTTCTCTTTCTTTCTCTCTCTCTCTCTTCCTCTTCCCCTTTCTCTCTCTCTCTTCCTCTCCCCCTTTCCCTCTCCCTCTCTCTCTCTCTCTCTCTCTCTCTCCTTCTCCCACTTCTTTCTTTCTTTCTCTCCCTCTCTCTCTGTCTCTCTCCTTCTTTCTTTTCTTTCTTTCATCTTGATTGAGTTCAACTTCTAAACCTAATTCTTACTGTAGCATCAGTCCCCCCTCCCCTGCCTCTGACCTACTATACCACTTTGAAAGCTTATTCTCTTCGTGGTCCCATAAGGGCTTGATCCAGGAGTATATAACATAAAGGACCAAATGGGAAGTGTTGAAACTGGGGGATCTTCCCCATTTTTCCTGCTACAGTCTCTGTTTAGCTGAAAAGTGAAACATGAATCACTTAATGTTACTTTGCAAACTTTAGCAAAGAGAATGGCATGGCCGAAGTCAGTCCTCGTTTACTCGAGCGTGTGCACTTGGCATTTATTCCTGCTGTATTTATGTTTCTAGAGTAAGTAGAGAATTCCTAGTCAAAATCAGGCAAACAGAAATTCACCAGCATCTAGTTACAAGACACACACACACACACACACACACACACACACACTCGTAGCCCAGAGATCTGAAATCTCATTTCTGATATTTTTGTGTCTATCCACATTTGATCCACCTATGCTAATTCTAACCATAGAAATTGTATATAGACGATGGACACGTCTGGCTAGAGAGATCGCAGATGGATATCTAGCTGTGTGAGTGCACATAGGTGTGCACATGACGACTCCTTTCTCCCGTGGTCATTCTGATGATCAAATGAGGAAATAATTGATGTCTGATGCTTCACGAACCTCAATAAGCCTCCACAAAGTTTTTCCATGCTAGAAGTAATGTGTGTACACATACACACATACGTACATGTGAACGTGTGTGCATATCTACATGCATGTAGGTTTACAAACACTATGATTTGAACCTGTTACCATTTTGATAGTAGAAAAACTGCTCTGGACCCCAGGAAATACCATGCTCTAATCCAGAGATTGCCTCAGATTTCAGTTGCTTGGTCGGTGTTGGTGGAGGCTCGAAGCAAACTTTTATGGCCTATGGCCTTCCATAAGTATTTTTATTAGTAATCGACAATAACCAAGTTTAATAGAAAAACACACAGTCACTCGATGTGTATTAAACAGTTTTGCAGCCTTGAACCCATTTTGCTTCCAGCATCATTAGCAACACCAACATCTGCTCTGTCTTCAAAGGGCCTCTTAAAAAATCCAAACTTTACAACTGTACTTAAAATAATCAGTGGAGAGCAGGTGATTCTGAAAAAAAGAGTCTATAAATAGTGTGAATTGCTTGGCTTCAATTACTTTTGAGTGCCCTCCAAACTATGCGGTAATAGGAATAAGCTGCAGTTTCAGAGAGAAAGAAGCAAAGCAGCGGATTGATCTATCAGTCCGACTCCAGTGTTTGCCCAGGAATTTTCCTGCCGAGAAAGCAGAACTACTGTAGCCCAGGCAGGCTTTGATTTTTCCAGAAAGAGCCACTTTGCACAGTTTTCTTTCCCAAAATAGCTGTCACAATCGAGAAAGACGACATCGACGAATCGCTGATTGCCGAAGGGTAGAAATCTCGAGTCTAAATAGACCCAAAGTCTCCTAAACCCACTAGACTCGTCTAATATCAATTTCTTCTACTAATGATCATCTAATTCGTCCCAAAAGTTAGGTGAAGGCATAGGATTTGGGAAATGGGTGCCGTGACTTCCCTCCATCTGGGCTCCAGGAGTCCTTTGCCAGCCCAGTCCTCCCTGTTGAGCCGAATAGGAGTCTTGGCAACAGATGGTTCCTTTCCCTCCGTGGGTCGGACCTTGAGTCCCGAGGAGGAGGTTAGGGCCAGCCTTGGCTGAATGATCGGGTCCTCCTCGTACTCAGCTCATTTGCGTAGCTGTTCCAAGGAGGCCTGCTTGGTTAGCTGTGATATCGGAAGTGCTTAAAAGGACAGTTGATGCCCTTTTCTGTCCCTGGATGTGAAGCATCGTTCTCATGTCATAGAGGTTTGGTTATGAGAAATAAAAAATAAACAAACTTATTGAACGCAGAAGGAAGACTGGATGGGAAACCATCGGCCTTCCCCAATTAGAAAGTCTTTTTATGAACTGGGAGTGAGTGATTGGGGCGGGGGGAGAAGGAATTCCTAATTTACTGGCTCGCCTCGTGCTTTTGATTTGTGTGACCAGCTCATGGGGGATGGATATGAAAAAGTGGCCCTTTGCCGGGACTGTGCATAAAACATTAGAAGACGTTTCCTGATTATTAGAGGGCCTCAGCTGCCCATATGCTCAGGTTTCAGAGAGTGTGGTGTTGAGGACCGACGGACAGACACACAGACAGACAAGCCTTCTGCTAATTTCAGGGGCTTCCTTGGTGAAAGGGAGATGGTCAGATGAATCCAGATACTCAGGGGGATACTTTTCCGTTATGGCCACGTTGTATTTAAGAAAGGATCCAGGATTGAATTCAGAGGTTCTGAACTTGGGCTTGGAGAACTGATTGAGAAATCTTTTGGGTCACTATTTTTCAACGGAGTCGATTTCTTTGTCACCTGTTGTATTCTATGGCACACCGTTAACACGCAGCTAATTCTGAGGAGCTGACAGAGGAGGGGAGGACATGAACAAGACTGAGAAGCCTCCCTTTAAAGCACAGACGTGCCCTCTACCACCTTCCTCCACACTGACTGTGGAAGACGAAATGAGAATTTTAGAACAACTTTCAGGCCAAGAACCAGAGTGAAGGGAAGCTTGGGAGTTCTAGAAGGAACTTGGGAGCTGGTTAGGAAACCAGTCAGGCATGGGATTTTCCAAGTTAGCAGAACAATTCAGATCTTCGTTAACTCCATCCCATTACCAGGTTTGGTAGACACAGCAGCACCCCCCACCCCCACCACACACACACACACACACACACACACACACACACACACACACACACTCTTAAATTCCCCCCCCCCCCAGAATACTGTAACAACTTAAAACATGCTAACTAACAACTTGATGGTTCTGCAATCCTGAATGGGGCTCAGATCAGACCTCTTATCTGGGAGAAAGAAGGGCAGAACTGGAGCAGGACCGGCCTGGTTATAGGAGTGAAGTTTTCAGTGCTGCTCCCCCACCCCCAATTTTTTAAAGAAATACCAAACAACGTCCAGGCCCTCCAGTGCCCAGGCTGCTTTCTCTGGGTTATTGTCAAATCTGGCTGCAAACCTTGGTGCAGAGAAGGCTGTTTCACATTTCATTTCAGACTCATTCTGGGCTCAGTTAAAAGACAAGAACAGAGGATGGGAAAGGCCCAGACCCATAGGGAAGGCGAGGTACTCCGAGGTTCATTTCTAATGAAGAACGAGTCTGCTCTCATCCCAGTGCCCTACAGGCTGTGCTCACAGTGTGGACGGCTTTCGAAAATCCCTTTCTGCCTGGCCTGCTTTCCTGGTCACTATGACCAAGTTTTTCATCAGCTGAAGTTCAGGCCTGCATTGAGGCCTCAACCAGCCCTCGCATCTGCTTCGCTCCTGGGCTTTGTCGTGTGATCTCCAGGATTAGTTAGCTGCTGAGAACCCAGCCGAGGAGGTTCTCTCTCCTGCCTTTGGGGAGCTGGGGCTCAGGATGCTCAAGAAGGGAGCCCTGGACCCCATTTGGACAGGGGAGGGTTGGCACAGCCAAAGCTGATAAACTCTGAAAGAAAAAGGATTCCATGTGTTTCCGTGTGTGTGTGTGTGTGTGTGTGTGTGTGTGTGTGTGTGTGTGTGATGCCTGAATATTTTTGCCCCTTATTCACTCAATACGTCACTTCTTCAAAACTGAGTTAGTTCTCTCCAAAGGGGAAAGCGGCTTTGGCCTATGGCTGGATCCTTCTGGGTTCTCCTCGAAGAAAAATTGTGTCCCCAGAGAGGCCACGAGCAACGGAGAGACTCGGCGTTTCCCCAATGCGAGTCGTCTGACAGTTCTAAAAGGCCCCTGAAGAAAGCTCGAAGAAGCATATTTTTGTCTCATGTTACGCGATCAGAATTGCAGCAAGTTGGTTATTTCACAGATAAAGTTCGGTAACTTAATCAGTGAGAAATCCCAAAGCAGCCCATTGACTGCACCTCGGCCCCAGGGCTCCCCAGTTCTCTCTCTCTCTCTCTTCCCCAGAGAATTCCTGTAGATATCCATTTGCTATTATCTGGAGGAGCGAGACCTTTAAATTAGTTTGTGTCGCGCCATCCAGCACATGTGAAATTGCGTCACACGTTTACAGAATTCTTTTTACTCTTCCTGCTTGACACAGAAAGCCGATTTCTGTTTACTCGTCACATGGAATAAACTGGCTGCTCGAGAACCCAAATCCACTTAAGTGTCCAAGAATGGGACCCACGTCTAATACCATTTGGGAAGAGTGCGTGATTTCATGTGTGATTAGTCATGAAAAATCACTCCGAACATGTCTGAAGAGACAGAAAACTTCATACATGTAGATATGTATTCTGGTTAGGGACTTCTCTCATTTCTCAGTATTCAGCAGAGTTCGCCACTGGTTTGTCGGCGCAGTGTGGGCAGCTTTTCCTTCAGTATAAATGTGCAGAGTCATCAATTTGGAGGGAGGGGAATGCTTCTATGGTAGGTCTCTGTGGTGTATTAGCCATGTAAATGGGCATTTGGGGATGAAATTCATATTCATCTGTAGAGAGAGGTTGCCAGTGCAGTTTGGAGATGGTAGGCAGGGTTGCTTTGTAGAAGAAGAGACGGTAGTCAACCATGACTCAGTGTCCCTGGCTTTCCCAATTAATATAGGAGGTTGGTTGGGGTTTTTATCTTCTATGTAAAACAAAACAAAGCAACCCCCCAAATAAGCTTTGATATAATGTCCTCAATATTTCTAAAGGAATAATGAAAATATTAATGATATCAAAGCAAAATGATGGTGTCCACAGATTTATTTTGGCATCCACTGATTTGTTTTTTAATTTTATTTTTTAGAAAAATTTTCCATGGTTACATGATTCATGTTTTTACTTTCCCCTTCACCCTCCTCCCCCCCTTCATCCACTGATTTTTAAAAAAGCCTTTAAGGTATTTTAAAAGCCTGCTATTCCTTGCCGGATCCTAATAGCAGTACCTAGAAGACTCTCACTGCTTCGAATCTTTCATTCTGATCTCTTTGGATCTTTTGCTCTCCAGGATTTCACCAAACCAGGTTATCTTCATTCTGTCCCAAGCGGGGCATGTGAAATGACTTGTCACAAGCTGCCCTCCATGGTTGCCATCTTTCGTTAAATCCGTTATTTGTTTTAACAAGCATTCCTTTTCCCCTCTCAAGGAGGGCAGGCAAGAATAGTTGAGCTTTTGCCTGTAGGAGAACCGAGCGCATTTCAGAGGTCCGAAGGAGAGATGTTTATATTTTCTGTGCCTTTTAGAGACTGTGTTGGAGCACTCTTGCTCTGCTTGGGATCAGTCAGACAGTCAAGTGAAAAGAAGGGAACAGAAAATCTACTTGATCCATTAGGGAAGGTGTGGCAAGAGTTGGGGCACGGCCAAGGGAAGGTGGATTTCCAAAATAAAAAATGAAACAAAGCCCAATTTCATGATATTTAGAGGTAGGAATAAGCCCACAAAAAAAAGGGATGGGGACAGAATGAGGAAGGAGGAGATGCCAACTGAAATTTAGTGGCATTTAAGGGGCTCCCACAATAAAGATTAGGGAAAGGACCTTAGAAACCTGCTATAGCAGTCCTTTTATACTTGGTGTAATTGAGACCCAGGGAGGTCAAGCTACTTGCTCCTGGTCACACAGGGAGGAAATAAGAGAGCCAGAATTTGCCTCCAAGTCCTATTCATGTATCACAGCTTTTCTCTAGCACCATGATACCTCCCATATCATAAGCAAAATGTCATCATTGTAAAAAATGTTAAAAAAAAAAAAAAAGGAAAGAAAATTAAATTTGAACCCGGGGCAGATGGTACCAGGAAACTGGAAGCCTTGGTCTGGTCAGTCTTGATTTATTTTCAGAAAATTCTCATTTCTCCCTTCAACCACATCCCTGCGTCCCTCTTCTTATTAAGCAGTTGATTTTTCCATTTCTTTTGATTTCTTTGCGTATCCCTCCTACATATTTTGGCCCAATTCTATAGTGATGGAATCCAGCAGGTTTTTAGTCATCCTCTAGGCTTGAGGACAGAAATGGCACAAGAAAAACCTCCAGGTGAGGACCATTCCACCCCTGACACAGGAGTGGCAGGAACCGGAAGAGCACTGTGCCAGGAATGATGCCCAGAGAAACACTTCTTTTTTTGAGCTGAATGGCAATTTGAAAAGGAAAATGTGTGCAGCAGGATCCTGAAGCAGCTTGGACGGGAGCAGGCTGGAACCACTCTGGCCTTGTGCCAAGAGTCCCCTAAAGGGACAAGTCAGAGGCGCTCATTGGGCCAAGCCTAGACGCCTGAAAAGGGAGAACAAGCCGCGGAAATATGTGGTCTGTTCAAAAAGCCTTGAAGGCTGAGCTTCCTTCTAAATAAAGGCAGATGGTCAGTTTCTTTCTTAGGGATCTATCTTTGCCCCATAATCAAAATTAGGGTCCAATAGTTAGTTGCTCCTGTCAAGGTTCAGACCATTCTCCGATTGCCTGCTATTTGCTTGAATTTTAAATAGAGATATCAGGATTTTTCTTCTCATCTTACTGACAAGTCATGAATGATTCTATTTTTTTAAAATCCTTACCTTCTCATTTTGGAATTGATACTTTGTGTTTGTTCCAAGGCAAAAGAGAAGGGACTTGCCCAGGGTCACATGGCTTGGAAGTGTCTAAGGCTGAATTTGAACCCAGGACCTCCAGTCTCCAGGCCTGGCTCTTTGCCCCCCTGTAAATGCTTCTTAAAGAACAATGCACGCTGGGTTTTCAGAGCTTATCCTAGTAAACTTTGGAGATGTGTCATTGGCTAGACCACTGGGTGCATCCTTGTCATATAGCTCATGTGAGTTGATGTCTCTTCGTTTCTAATATTTTTTGACAGCCATAGGAGGAAAGGGCAAGAGGAAAATGGGCTCCCCTGCTTTTGTCCTCTCTTTACCAATTCAATTCTAGCCAAATGGAGGCTTCATTTACATATGGGGCTTTCGCCTGCATCAGAGCATCTGGATGTTTTCAGCAGGACAACATCTGGAGACCAACAACCGGGAGAGATTGACGCCAGTGAGAAAAAGCACAAGGCCAGGCCTCCAGATGCCCAGGCCCGCCACTGCTTGCTTGCCTTTCCGGAGCTGTCACCTGCAAGCAGACACAGAGATGGGCCCCAGAGGTGGAGACCCTCTTGAGATGGAGGCTTCTTTCTCTGGGAAGCTCCGTTCCATTCCCTCCTGTCCACTGTGGTGCCCCCAGGGAAGGGTAGCTCTATCCACAAACCCGGGGCTCCAGGCTGTCTCCCCTACAGATGTCTGGGGAGGTCTTGGAGCAAAGGTGGCAAGCTTGTTGTTTGCCTCGCATGTTTTCCAATTAGTCACCAACCCCCGAGGGATTCTCACTCATGCTGAGATATTTGAAGACAAATCCAAGTGTGTTGTTGTCATGCCCCATCCAGAGGCAAGCTGCAGCTCTCTAGGGATGGTATCTTCCCTGCCTTCTTCCTTCCCATTACAGGAGCATTATTCAAAAATGAGTGTTAGAGCTGTGTGACCCTGGGCAAGTCACTTGACCCCCATGGCCCACCCTTACCACTCTTCCACCTAGGAGCCAAAACACAGAAGTTAAGGGTTTAAAAAAAATGAGTGTTAGAGACTGAAAACAACCATCTCCCCCAACCTGTGGCCAGGAATATCTATGTCCAGTAACACGTGCCTGTAGACATAGCTACATGTATGTGAACATACATGAATAGAAGAGTGAGAGACAAAGACAGAGACAGACAGACAGACAGACAGACAGACTTGACCTTGGTTTGGAATGTAGGAGCAGACCTCTCCAGTAATTTGGAAGCAGCCAAAGTTTGACCTTCCGACTCTAGCTCCAAGTTCTTTCTCTCTGGCTCTGCCCACTTCCTACACAGCTGGCTCTACCTGCTCTGAAATACCCGGTTGCTGCTCTACTATGATCTCATTCTTCTGTCAAAGTCTGTTCTAAAGTCATTTGTTTCCCCCCCACCCCCAAAGATAGAATGATATGGTGCCCAGAGTGTTCTGAAAAAGTGCTGGAATCAGAGAATGAGGGCTTGACTTCTAACTATCAGCACTTCCTCTGTGGCCTCAGGCAAACCAATTCATTGTCTTGGCCTCAGTTTCCCCATCTGTAAATTATAGGTGTTGAACTGAGATTTTAGCATTAGTGATGGGAAGGACGTTGGGGCCATCTAGTCTCATCCCTCATTTAACAGTTAAGGAAACTGAGGCCCAGAGAAACAAAGTATCTTCTCTAAGGTCCCACATAGGTTCTTTGATTCCAAATGCAATGTTTTCCCCACCTCCCTTTGATCTCCAAAATCTGATTCCTCCAAGTGGTATTTGTTGTTTTTAACAGGGATCCAGAGCTTTAATCAATCAAAAAGCACTTCCAGCCCCTATGCCAAGCACTGTGATCAGTGCTGGGGCTTTTCCATGAATGGGACCAAGCTCTGGAGTTCAAATGTCTGCAATCAAGCAGCAGGTAAGGAGGAGTTTATGTGATTGACACTCCTGGCTAGGTGGGAGCAAGGCTTGGCCAAGAACCTACCTCTCACAACTCTGAGATTGGGCCTTCGAGGCGAGAAGCTCTGCATCTGGGGCTCCCAGTGCTCTGGATTGGGATCGATTGTCCGTCCACGTCAGTATCTCGATATTGACATATCGACAGCAGCATCAAGACTTCAGTGTACCTGGACGTAACGTGTTTCCTTTGTAGTCAGTCTTGTGCATTTAAAACATTATTCTGAGAAAGGAAGGATCCATAGGCATTGCCAGGTGGCCAGGGTGGGACATAACCCAGGAAAGGTAAAGAATTATTGCCCTGGAAAGAGCATTTCTCTGCCTAAAGCTTTTCTAGCCCCCAGGTTGTTTTGTAGCAATAGTTAACTGAATTTCATGGTAACAATTGCCTTGTTCTAGATTTGTGTGGCTCTTGTATGAGTACCTAAGTGATGGGCTTGTAAGCATTTAACAACCAGTACATAGATATGGGTGTATATACACGCATAGACACATATAAGTACAATTATACATATGGATACATGCATGTATGACATTTACTTTCTTTTTTAAATTTTATTTAGAATATTTCTCCATGGTTACACGCTTCACGATTCCCTCCCTCTTCCTTCCCCCCTCCCAGAGCTGACAAGCAGTTCCCACTGGGTTATGCATGTATCATTGTTCAAATCCTATTTCCATGCTATTCCTATTTGCAGTAGAGCCATCCTTTAAGTCAAAACCCCAGTCCTATCCCCATCAAACCACGCTATCAATCCTGTTTTTCTTCTGCCTTTCTGCTCCCACAGTTCTTTCTCAGGATGTGGATTCATTCTTTCTCCGGAGTCCCTCAGGATTGTCCTGGGTCATTGCATTGTTACTAGTAGCAAAGTCAGTTACATTCAATTGTGCTACAATGTATCAGTCTCTGTGGCAGTCACTTTCAACTCAATCTGCATTATGAAGATTTTCTCTATCATTTTCTTAAGTCTAGGCAGCCAATAAAACAATAAATAAAAAATATCATTTGATCATTTCTGATATAAATGCTTAAACTAAAAATAAATAAGGCTCTAGTAAGTATAAGCCCCTTGAGGGCAGAAAGGGCTTCATTTTTGCCTTTATTCCCAGGGCTGGCACTGTGCTAGGAACACAGACGCATTTTACTCTCCTTGATTGATTGTGAGAGGGGCTATACTTCCCCTTCATATCTAAATAGAAACAAGAGCTGAGAGATATTTAAGTGATTTGCCACTGGTCTTGCAACTGGTAAATGGCAGAAGGATTTGAACCCAGGACTTCAAGATTTGGAAGTCCTATGTCATAGCTGCCAACACATGTTGCCTATTCAGGACAGAAGAATGGTGAAGTAGGTGAAATGGATAGGGGATTCGAGGTTCCCTTTCTTCAAGCTTCCCTCAGTGTAGGTGTTGCCCTTGTGTCTCTGCCCTCAGACATCCCCTTGGAGCTGCCACCCACTAGGATCTGAGGTACTAGAGCTAGCTCCATAATAGAACAATGAAATCTTAGATTCAGGAGAGATTTTAGGGGTATTTAGGTGATGCTGTGGATAGAATGCCAGACTTGGAGTCAGGAAGAGATCTGAGTCCAGATCTGGTCCCACATACTAACTATATTACCCAGGGCAAGCTATCTAACCCTGTTTGCCTCGGTTTCCTCATCTGTAAAATGAGCCAGAGAAGGAAATGGCCAACCACTCTGGTATCTTTGCCAAGAAAATTCCAAATGGGGTCACGAAGAATCAGACATGACTGAAACAACTGAATGCCAACAAAAGTCTGACTTGCCTGATGGGGGGAAAAAACCCTCCACAGTAACCCCAGCAAGTACTTGTGTAGCCTTCACAAGTGAAGGCTCCTGGGGCTCCCCATTCCAGCATCCCCAAGGCAGTTCGTTCAATTTTGAAACAATTGTCATTATTAAGAAGTTCCTCTTAAATCAATCCTCCATTGATTCTGGCTCTTCCAAGTGGGGCCAAGCCCATTGAAGCGCCTCCTTCCTTCACTGAGGGACAGAGAGGCCTTCAAAGAGTAGAAGACAATGTTCATTTCCGTTCTGAGTCTCCCACCAGAGCCTGTAAGTGACACAGTCATAATTATGGGGCTTAAAGAAGTCAGCTTCTAGGGATCAGCACTTCAGTGCGGTGAAAACATGGGAAGGACCCCTCACTGCATCTCGGGGTGTTTGGCATGACTTCATTCGTAGAGCCCGTCGTTCCCAAAGGCACTTTGCTGCTGCTGTTGTCTTGCTTGTCCCAGCATCTTGTCTTTGGATGAGACGGCTTCTCTATTCGAGATGAACACAGTTTGAGGTTTGGAAAGGATCTAGATCTGGGTGATCTGATCCCAGGAAGATAGAAATAGTTGTCAAATCTGTTCGTTTCCTCCTCCCTCCCCAATATCTTTGGATATATCTAACCACGGCTTTCTATTCTGTTTGTAGCCTCCTAGAACAAGAGAGCCCGACATTCTTTTGTCCCTTTAACGTTTGCAAAGCTCTCTCCATACATTTGCTCATCTATTCCTTAGAATAACCTGTGAGAGAAGGGTGATCTTCATCTTTATTTTAGAAAGAGGGAAACTGAGGCTCACAGCAGTTGTGTGACTAGCCATGACTTGCATAGTTAATCTTCTATGGGGCAGGTTTCGAACCCCTTACTCGTCCTTATTCCAAGGCCAGCCCTTATCACAGTACTACACTGCATCTCCAGTACAGGTTCTTATTGCTCTGCATTTTTTCCCTTTCAATCCAGCCTTCCCACAGCTGCCAAGCTGGTCTTATCGTCAGGTAGGAAGATGGGGCACGAGTCCTTTGCCCTACAGTAGACTACTCATTTTGGATGAGCCAGAGGCCATCCTGGAACCTTGGTTCTCTCTTCATGATGCCCAGTGATCCCAACGGGGCAGTCAGTCCCTGAAGGGGTCCTGTGCTATCCGACCTCCAAACATGGGCTCCCACCCAAGCCTAGCACTGAACTGCCTTTCCCTGTGACATTGGCTTGTTGACATTGGACTTCTCCCCATCCTCCACCTCTTTGATGCCTCTCCCCAGCGCGCTGCCTTTGCACTCCTTTTTTATGCTCACGGGCCCTTCGGGTTCTCCTATTTGCCTCTGCCTTCCTCTGAGGTATCACAGAGGCTCTCTGCTGGCCCTTTGCCCGTTTCATCGTGGCATCTTTCCTGTGTGCGGAGCTCTGTGCTCACAAGGGGACACTTCCAAAGTCTCTGTGGAATGGAAATAGCCAAACTCTTCACCACCGACGGCAGGTTTGCTGGGTGGCACCAAAGGCTCCCGGTAAGGGAAAGGCCCTTTCGGAAGTGGAATCCCATTGCGGAGAAGGCTCTTGTGACACCCTTGAATTGTATTCATCATAGCGGCTTCCTCAGATGAGGCAGCCCAGGGCTGTATTAGCTGGACCACAAAGAGCGGTGAAATAGGGTTAGAAGAACAGACAGTGGGTGGGGCTGATGAGAAGCTGGCTTTTGCCTGCGCCCAGTGCCTGCTGGCGAAATGAGTCTAGAAGCCCGCCTGCCTGGCTCTCCTGTCCCAATGGGGGCTGCCCTTCCCACCCAAGAAGTGAGAGGAGAACAGAGGAGGAAGGCAGAGCTAAGAAAAACTCCCTCAGGAGCAATCGTTAGACACCTACCGGAATAATGGCTGCCGCTGCCAGAAGGCTCCCTTTTCAGCTGCCAGCTTGGGCGATGTGGGGGCCTCTTACTGGAACCTCCCCCTCAGGAGGCCGCCCTTTCCTTCCGTCCCTACTTCTGTAGCCCCTCGCCAAGGACCGGCTCATGTAGTGACTTTGTTCTTTTCAGCCCTTATCCATGGCATCACGTGGGGACTCTTTGGCCAGGTTGGCTCCTCCCTCCTCAGCGCTGCCTCTTAGGGGCACCACCTTCCTTCCGAGCTCTCAACACCACCTCCTGCCTTCCCAGACGGCCTCGCCCAGCCTGCGCTCCAGCACGTCCCGCATAGACCTGCCTTTGCACACAGTGTCTTCCCTGCCTAGATTTTTAAATCGCTGCAGAGTTTCCATTTTGCCTTTGTCACCCCCCGCCCCCTCCCCCACACCCCAGGGCCTGGCCAGTAGAGGCTACTTACTACGAGGCTGGGGATGGTTTGCTAAAGCACTTCGCAGCTTACCCAGATGGAGCTGTGAGCGGTTCTCCAGCGCTTCACACTGAGGATCCCGACTTGTTCTTGTGTTTCCTGTTGCTTCTCTGGGCTAATCCCGCGGGGAGAAGAGCTCGCCCTCTCTAGGGAGCCCGGCTGAGGATTCAGCAGCCTGCGTTCAGCTAAGTCCGAATCATTCTAGCAAATGCCAGTTCCTTTGACTAGAACCCGGGAGAACAGAGTAAGCGGGTGCGAGCTTCCCGCACATCCCCACGGCCTCTCCCAAGCGCGGGGAGGATTCCCCTGGCCGAATGGGGGGTAGATGAGAATGATTTGTTCCAGCGGCTCCACCAGAGGCTCGAGCAGGTTTGGTGGAGGGCTTAGAGCTCCGTTAGACGTCCGAGCCACCCTCTGCGTCCTGGGCCAGCCGGCCTGACTTCTGTCTTATCACTGGACTTCGGTGACTCTGGGAGAGAGAGTGAAGCCGCTCCCTGGCCGCTCTGCTTCGCTTCGAGCCAATTCACGCCCAAGTCAAAACATCACCCTGCGAGGCTGCTGGTGCTCTTTGAAAACAGATGGGAACCCCAGCGCCACCAGCACAGCGGCCAGGCCAAGCCTTTACCCTCTAGCCGGCTCTCCTGCCCAAGCCTTGCGCCCAGGGCTTTCTGCTCCCAATGACGGCCATTTCCATGACTTTCTTTAAAACTGGGCCTAAGAAAAGTGGTGTAAACTCTGGAGCGCCGGGAATAGTTTCATTTTAAGTTCCGATAACAATAACAGGCGTTTGGGTAACATTTTGAGATTTGCAAAGTGCTTTAAAAATATCATCTCATTTGATCCTGACAACTCTGTGGGTCAGGTGCTATCATTATGCCCATTTTACAGATAAGGTATTGAGGCAGGAAGAGCTTAAATGACTTACCCACTAATGTCTGATGCTAGATTTGAACTCATCTTCCTGACTCCGAGTCCACCACTGTATCCTCCCTCTGTACCACCCCATTTACACATGGGCAGTGACTGGCAGAGGTGGGAATTGAGTCCAGGTCCTCTGCCTCTGGCCCCAGAGCTCCTCTCTCTCTCTCTCTCTCTCTCTCTCTCTCTCTCTCTCTCTCTCTCTCTCTCTCTCT
>NC_058134.1:7843584-7868584 GCF_016433145.1 Gracilinanus agilis | reverse complement strand
TCCATCCATAGGTGAGAGCTGGGCTAGCAGTAAGCACAAGAATAACTAGAGCAAATGGATAGGACACCGTGAGGTGGGGCTGATGAGTTGGGTGGTGACCAGTCTTGTCTGACTGGAGTGTAAGACATATGAAAAGTTGAAATAAGCCTGGAGGAGAATGTGGGCCCAGAATTCTGGAAGACCTCGAATGTCAGGCAAAGCAGTTTGGATGTTATTTGGTGGGCAGTAGGGAGTTATTGAAGGATTTAGAACAGAGGAAGAATGTTTCCAGATATGTGCATAAAGGAGATAAGTCTGTCAGAGGTATGAAGAATGTCTTGGAAGGAGGAGCAAGTTGAAGAGGGAAATCAAGGGAACTGGCTTGGGCAATAGTTCCTACAGGTGGTAATGAGGACCTTGACTAAGAGAGGGGATGGTAGGAAGGATAAGATGTGCTCAGCTGGAAGTGATCTTCTGAGGTTTCTCACCAGAGTGTCTGGGCAAATGGGGTCATTTAATAGAAAAGGGACACTCTACAGAGGGGCATGGAGGGAGGGAAGATAATAGCCTTGACTTGGGACACAAGAGGATCACAATGCCCTGGGATGCTGGGCACAGATATCTTGCTGGGGCCCTGGGCAGTTGGATCTGCAGCTTAGACCAGGGTTCTAGGCTTCGGGTAGAGAGATGAGTTATTAAATAATTAATAACTAATTATTATTATTAAAAGGTACTTCTCTGATGCTTTAATTTGCAATGTGATTCACATGCTTGATCTCATCTGCTACAATACTGAGAGGGAAGAGCTCTAGGTATTATGGCCCCCATTTTACAGGTGAGAAAACTGAGGTTTAAGAAGATGAGTGTCTTACCCAGTCACATGGCTCATATGCATCTGAGGCAGGATTCAAATCCAGAGCTTGCTGACTCTACTGCTCCAGGCAACATTAGTTCAAGGGAGTGATAGATGACAGGATCATAGATCCAGGGCTGAAAGAGATGTCTAAAGCCATTTAGTCCAACCCTGCTTTTTGCAGATGAGGAAACCAATGACACAGAAGGTTACGGGACTTAGCTAAGCTCACTCTACTGAGTGAGTATTGAACAAAGTAGCAAGTACTGGACAAAGATGGAATTTGAATTCAGGTCCTCTTGAACAAGGTTTCTGGGAGAAAGACAGACTAAGGAGAGGAGAAAAGAGGGTCAGGGACACTGTTTAGGACAGAGAATGGCTTTTTTAAAGATACAAAATAAACCTGAGTGTTGACAGTATTTTAAAATCACTTGATCCACCTTGAGCTTTATTTTTTTTTTAAACCCTTAACTTCGGTGTATTGTCTCATAGGTGGAAGGGTGGTAAGGGTGGGCAATGGGGGTCAAGTGACTTGCCCAGGGTCACACAGCTGGGAAGTGGCTGAGACCGGGTTTGAACCTAGACCTCCTGTCTCTAGGCCTGACTCTCACTCCACTGAGCTACCCAGCTGCCCCTTGAGCTTTTTTTTAAAGCCTTATCAGCTTCTGTCTTAGAACTGGTTCTACTTGCCCTGGGTCAATCCCCATTGATTTTTACAACAATCATTTATTAAGCACCTGCCATATGCCAGATCATGTGCTAGGGGATGGGGATAAAGTTACAATGGAAAAGTAGCTTCTGACCTGAAGGTGTTGACATTCTATCAGGGGAAGAGATAAGATAGAAAGAGAAAATTAAATACAAAAGATGGGCAAAGTCATTACTAAAAGGAGTATGCTGGTGATTATGGGGAGCAGGAGGAGAGATTTTCTGTAGGAGACAGCCCTTGAGCTAAACTTTGAACAAAGCTAGGGATTCCAATATATGGAAGGGAGGAGGGAGGGCATGCTGGGCATCTGGAACGGCCCATACAAACATATGGGGATGGAAGGTGCAGTGTCACGTCCAAGAGAACAGTAAGGCCCATTTAGTTGGGAGATCATATACATGAAGGAGAGAAGTATGTTCAGAAGAATTGAAGCAATAGTTTGAGTTTTCTCACTTCACCAAGAAATCATTCATTATTACTTCGAGCTGCAAGTGAAAAGTCTGCCAATAGATGCATGGAGGGGTACCATGGTGGAACCCCTCAAGCTGAAGAGAGTCGAACAATTTATAGCCTTGTGAGAATGCTGAGCCTTCCCAGGAGGGTGATACAAAGTTCGCTGGAAGAGGAAGTCACAAAGTTGAGTGGCTGAAGAGGGTCGGCAAAGCCAGGAAAATTCGTGAAAGCTCAGCAGGTGTGTTTCGTATTCTGAGAAAGATATAAAATATTAACAGAAAATGGATTCCAGATTGCACAAGCACTTCTAGTGTGTTGTCCAGAGGCAGCAAGTTAATTATAGGAAAATGCATCATCCTTTATGGTGGCAAAGTGTGGCCTACCCAGAGACCTTTGCAGTATTGCCAAGCTCACTAGAAGTAGGATGAATTAAGAGGGATGTTGAGCCCTGATTCCATATACATAAAGCCTAGAAAGGCAGCCTGGAGCCAAATCGTGAAGGGGTCAATGTCTGAACCAGCACAGGACTTTGATATCATGCTCGAAGTCCCTCGCAGAGGGTTCAGCAGGGATATCATTGGATCCAGCCAGTTCCTTAGCAAGTTGGCAGCTGTATGGTGATGATTTTGAAAGGGACGAGAGAGTGGCAGACAACTTACAAGGTGACTAAAATCATCTGGGAAAGAGGCGATGAGAGCTTCATTCAGAGTGTGAGTAGGGGGACAGATTTAAAAGATATGTGTGAAGAGCCCAAAAGATTTGACAGCTGGCTGATGGGGAGGGCAGAGTAAAGGATGATGGAGCTTTAAAAACTGATTGAGGGGGCAGCTGGGTAGCTCAGTGGATGGAGAGTCAGGCCTAGAGACGGGAGGTCCTAGGTTCAAATCTGGCCTCAGACACTTCCTAGCTGTGTGACCCTGGGCAAGTCACTTGACCCCCCATTGCCCACCCTTACCACTCTTCCACCTAGGAGCCAATACACAGAAGTTAAGGGTTTAAAAAAAAAAACCTGATTGACTGGAAGGTCAATGATGGTGCCTTTAGCAGAAAATAGGTAAATTAGGAAATGGGGAACGTGTTAAGGGCAGGATGATGATGATGAGTCCTACTTTGATCAGTAGGGTAGGATAATCGACTCTTCTCTCTCACATGTTGAAGGAGAAAAAAGGTGAGTAAGGGCATAAACTAGAGGAAGAGGGTTTAGGAAACCTTTCTTTCCCTGCTCAAAGGATTTCCCTATCACCAAGATAAACTATTAAAAAAAAAAGATCCTAGAATTAGGTTTTTATAATAAACATTCGTTTACTTTTGAAAATGGAGAATATGGTCAATAAACCTGACAAAAGGACTCCTGGAGAAATACTGGTTTTGTGCAGCCATGTTTTGGGAGAAAATAATGCTGGTAGGTGGATACAGATCAAGGGGTGGGGAAACTTGGAAGGAAATTCTGAGATTCTCAGAGGTAGAACATTAAAAGGAAAAAAAGAAAGGAGTAGCCACAGGAGGGGAACAGGGCAATTCATGGAATTGTAAAAACTGATGGAATAATTGTTGGATTAATAAATCATAAAAAATAGAGCTGCCAACCTAAGATATAATAAAATGAATGGTAAAGGCAGGATAAAAAGAGGAAAAATGGATTTGGGAAGACATGAGGACAAACAATAAAAGCCCATTCAAGAATGTAAGGTCAGTTAGGGAGATTCTTCCAGGCCTCTTGAGGAATAGGGAGGAGAACATTTTTCTGGGAAAGGGTGGGGAGCATGCCAGGAACAAGGCTAGATTTTCCAGGAGAAAAAAATATGAAAACTTAACAGAATAAGACAGTAGTAATTAGGGACACATAATAGTTAATTTTTCAGTCTTTGAAAAGGATTCTGCTTTTCATAGCCAAATGACCTGTATTCTGCAATTGCAAAACAGGTAATAGACCAAACTGGAGAGTCAGTTGGAGTCCATTTCAATGAAAAACAGAAATTAGTAGCACTTATTCATCCTGGTTGAAAGAAGGAAAAAATATTGGGCAGAGGAAAGTGTAGGGAGATCTGCCCTCTCTATGAAAGATCATCTGAGCGACTCTGCAATGATCAAACCACTCTGAGAGCCTGAGACTTCATGGTGAGGACATGGGCTGCAGGAGAGCCAATGGCCATCCACTTGTCCAAAGAAAGTTTCAGTGGTAATTGAGGGATGATCTGAAGGCTGAACTGAGTAATTTGGAGTGGAGAGATGATGACCATTCCTGCTACTGACGTTTAGATATTGCTGGATCTCCATATGGTAGAATATAACAGAACATCAGAAGTTCTGAGAGAGAAACAGAGACATGGAAGAGAGAGAACCAGCATGGGGTCAGGGGGACCTAAGTTCTGACTTTGCTGTCGATAATCACTTGCTTTATGAATTTGGGAAAGTTGATCATATTCAGGGAACTTCAGGCCACTAGTATGGAACTCAAATAGAGAAAGGGGGAGCGTAATCCATACGCAAGGATTCCTGCAGATGGCATAATGACTTAGAAAATCACATATCGAATTATCTATGTTCTATTGTATTTTTATTTTATTCAATACTTCCTCATTTCATTTTTTTTTGTTTTGTTTTGTTTTTAAACCCTTGTACTTCTGTGTATTGTCTTATAGGTGGAAGATTGGTAAGGGTGGGCAATGGGGGTCAAGTGACTTGCCCAGGGTCACACAGCTGGGAAGTGGCTGAGGCCGGGTTTGAACCTAGGACCTCCTGTCTCTAGGCCTGACTCTCACTCCACTGAGCTACCCAGCTGCCCCCTCCTCATTTCATTTTAATCTGCTGCTGGTCATACCTGTTCAAGTCTTTGATGCCTCAACTCCCTGGGACTTGGCTACTAAGTTATTGAAGAGTTAAGATCTGCACTGGTGAAGGAAGTTCCCATATGAGGAATTCCCTATGATGTCACCACGGATAGATTTTCTTTTTTTCCCTTGGTTTAAGTACTGCCACAAGTCAAAGAGTAACCCAGCTCTCTTTTCCTGTGATAAACTAACATGGCCAATGTTCAGGTTTGTTAAAGGGGGTGCTGTACTTACAGTTATAGGACCTGGGATCAAATTCTGGCTCATTTATTTATGACTTATTAGATCCTGAGCCTCAGTTTCATCATCTGTAAAATAAGAGGGTTGTATTAGGTGACAATTTGTGTCCAAATCTATGATGCTATGATCTTAGGGTTGTTTGAATGTCTTAGCAAAACAAAATACAATCAATCATGAATTCATATATTATGACCCTTAGTATAGCACCCCAAATAGAATTAATTACACTGACACAAAACCTACATGTATTGGCCATGAGCCAGTGTCAGAACAGAAAGGTTCATGAGAGGTTGTATTAAACAGTGGGAAAAGTCCTAGGCTTGGAGCCCAGAGGACCCTGGATTTGAATCTGTCATCTCTCACTGACTATCTGTGATCTGTGATCCTAAGCAAGTCATTTCTAGGACTCTCTGGGCCTCAGTTTCTTCATCTCTACAGTGAGGAATGATGATGACTGCATGGCATGAGGTTGGTGTGAGAATCAAACTTGAGAAGGAACTTTATATAAAGCTCACTGGTTATGGGACTGAGCCTTGTCTACTGATTCTTGAATGAAAGACCATTCTTGATTGCTCTATAGTTAACAGAAGGGGCTTTAAATGGCCCTGGTACAAAAACAAAACAAAACAAACAAAAAAGGATACCTGGGTAGGTTGACCCCTTAGCTAAATCTGGAAGGAACTCTGGACTGAGAAATGGGTGTGGTGACCCAGAGGGCCTTGGGGCATTGGCTAAGGCAAAAGGACTTAGACACCACGTGATGGCAGGCCTTTTTGTACATATGAGTGTCCAATAAGCCATAGTTAATATGGCCTGGGGCCCCTAGTGAACAACATTAAATGAAGTATGGATTGTGGTGCCTTATCCCCATGAGCTAATCTAGTCTGGCTGGTGTCGATGGAAGACCTTCTGTGTGCCATTGCCACTCTGCTGGTAAACTATGTGAAATAAGTTTCCTTGGGTGTCAGATCCTCTGATAGGTGGGGGCCCATTAATTAATGTAGCAGAGGAAACAGGCCATCAGGGCTTGGGCTGGGTGCCTCATTCTCTGGGAAATTGGACACCTGTTTGTGGAGGGCATTAACACCTAAGAGACTGATAGAGGTCTACTGAGCCCTATTCACCTAGAAGAAATAAGGTGACACGGAGGATAAGGCACTGGGCCTGGAGTCAGGAAGACCTGAGTTCAAATCAAGCTTCAGACACTTAAAAGCTATGTGGTACTGGGCAAGTCACTTCATCTCTCTTTGTCTTAGTTTCTTCATTTGTAAATTGGGGGTAATAATAGCACTTACCTATCTCCCAAAATTGTTATTTCAAATGAGATACTTATAAAGCACTCAGCATAGTGCCTAGCAAATAATAATAATAATTCTCATACAGATTTTACTTATTATTATTGTCACCTTGTTACAGAGGACCTTTTTCATCACCCAGCTCATTCTGGGCAAAGACTACGAGCCTGCATTTTCTGTTGTCTAGCAACAAAGGCCCAGTAATAGACAGGTTACTGCTTTTCAAAATTGGGAAAGTAAGTGGACACTTTGGGGAGCTTCCTAGGGTGGCACTGAGTCATTGCTTCTGCTTGGTGGGGACCAGACCCTGGCAGTCAATGGTGTGACAGTGAAGTTGTTCATTAATAGGTATAAACCTCATGCACTGAGATGTGGGAAAGGGCTAGATTGTCATTTGCTGAAAGGCTGAGGGCTATGTAAGGCTAATGGTTATTTTGCCTGGCTACCTCTAGATACTTGCCAAAAGCTCCCCTCAGCCTGGTTATTATGGACAGAGAAATTGCCAAACAGAAACCCTGCAGGGTCACAAGGGTGAAGGAAGAGACCCTGCTGGACAGCTCACTTTAGATCTTACAAACTCTAGCTGGTTCTGGGTCACATTCAAAGATGGAATTGTGGGTAATTCGATCAATGGAGTCCATCAAGAAACATAGGTAGAAAGTGTGGTCTTTAAATCCCAGAGTCCAACAAAGTCTATGCTTTTACTTCAGATTGAGGGTAAGCATCAGTAGTTTAATCCTAGAACGTGTCCAGAATCATTTTAGCTTTTCTCTGTCTCTTGTCTCTTCCTCCCCCCACCCTAAAACCTGACTGTGCAAGATAGACTCTGCCTTTTTTTTTTAAGATGTAGGGCACCCTCTCATCCAGGGTCTAAGCTCTGGAACTAATCAACAAAAAGTCATTAGTATAATTGTTCCTCCATCACTGTGATTGTAATAGGATGTGTAACTGGCAAAAGCTTTGTTAAAATTTGGGTAAACTGTGTTTACAATATTTTCCTTATTCAACTGGGTAGCAAACCTATTTAAAAAAATTCTGAGATAGACTTTTAAAATTTAATTTATTTTTAATAATCAAACATATATTTATTTATTTTCTCCTACTTTCCCTTCCTTTCCAAAGGAAAAAAAAAAGAGGAAAAAATCCCAACCCAAACTTTTCCCTTGTTTCTCCTTTTTCTCTGTATGAAAAGCAATGCATCTATTCCCCACCATTGTGATTTTTCTGGCAACTCCCCTCTGATCCCTCATAATATCAAACAATGCTGTGCTCCCATAGACTTTGACAAGGGAATACAGACTTGGCTACTTCCAGGTTGGAAAGGTCATGAGTCCAGGCACAGCAATGGACAGTAGCTTTGTCATGATGTAGGCTGACCCAACTGGGGAAAGTTGTTCCTCTGGTGGGTCAAAGGGGATGATTTTTTTTATCAGAGTGACTAAGACGCCATTTGGTTTGCTACCTGCATTGATGAAATCACGCGTCCTTGAGGTATGGACTATGTGAACCTTTGTAGGATTGGGAGGATTTTGAGGAACTTGGGAGAAAGAAGTCATATAAAAGCACGGTTCTCTGTTGATTATCATAGCATTGGATGAAGAAACATTCATTTCCAAATAGAATGGTCTCTGTTGTCTCTTTTTAGGAATCCATGTAGACCCACCAGAAATTTTTAATAAATAGCCATCATTTTTTTCTATATTGAATGAGGCAGATCTTAGATTTAAAGTATGAAGGGACATCAGAGACTATTTAGTGCTACCTTTTCCTTCTACAGACCAGGAAACTGAACCACAGGGTGGTGAAGATTATGGTTACCTACCTTATAGGTAGCAGAACCAGGATTCAAACTCATATTCTTAAGCCCTCATTTATTGGATCCCCATATTTCTTCCCTGAATTCATCCATCTATCTATCCATTCATCCACTTATCCATCCACCTATTCATCTCCTCTTCATCCTTCTAAGATTAGCTGAAATGCTCTCTTCTCAATGAAAACATCAACCATAGTATTCTCTACCTCACTCGCTCAGCTTTTGTGTGGCATCATTTACAGATTTGGAATTCAACCCCCTGCCCTCTCAATCTGAGTCTTATGCACATCTCCCCCCTCCACACTGATTATACTGAGGAAGTCCTTTAAATAATCTCTTAGTTCAGCACAGCTCAGATGTTTTCATGTTAATAATGAATTAATTTCAGTTCCTAAAGACTTAAACAAATGCCTTCCATGTGGACATTTCTATGATAGCTGACTTGTCAGTTCTGACTGATCTTTGTCAGTGATGGGGAGACATTCTCATGCCACAGAGCTCTAGTGAAGTCATCATTAAATCATGCATGGAGAGGTATCACGCTAAAATAAGGGGGCGGATCTTTGGGTAAGCCTCAGGGAATCCATTTCATTGCTTCTCAGGCATACCTTCCTTGTCCAGTCTGAAAACACAACCTGGGAAATGAAGAGGAACTCTCTGTTATGGAGAAGTCACAGAGCACCTGCCTTTTAAACCTTCTCTTTCATATTTACAGTCTAGACAGAACAAAGTCTCAAAGATGTTATAAGCAGTAATATGATCATTTTAAAGCATGAGAGTTAGCAGAATGTAATGCCTACAGACACCCTGACTGGCATCAGAAGGTCCTGGGTTCATATCCTTCCCTCTAACACATACTTGCCATGGGCCTCTCTTTCAGTTCCAAGAATAGTACTGAAGTTATTGATAGACCAGGATTAAATAAATCAACCACACAGTATTCTATTAGGGATCTTCATTAATGCAGAATTTTTTTTTTACATTTTGTATATTCCAAAACATTCAAATAGAGAAGTTTTATCTCATGTTTCAAGTTGCAAATCTTCTTTGTAAAGAGCAATCTTTAAAGTACATCAAAAAAACATGATTAACTTGAAATCTGCACATCTTTATGGGGATCCCATGGGGAGTCACAGAAGAAAATATTCCTGGTAAAGTTAGAGAAAAGACACCAAACCACTGGATTAATTTTCTCTCTTTGCTTCCTCTTTGGTGTGGTGTCTCTGCAGCTTTTGAAGCAATCAATGGAATCTTTCTGTTCTATTTGTATATTTTGGCATTGGGGAATCGAGCCCTCTACGCTCTAAGATTCTGTACAAGATAAGAGTAACATCCCACTTCTTCGGAGATTTGATTTATGGCCAGCCTCATACTTTGTCTTTTTGTGTAACATTCTTTCTTTTGACTTGATATGAATGAAAACGTGGCCCAGTGAAAAATGGTGACAAGAAGTGGCAGCCGTAAGTTATGTGAATAAAAGCAACTCCTTGGTTATTTGTTGCAAGAAAACTGTAACAGAAACCATTTAACTCTTACTGTACTCCATTGATACATTTTTGTCTTTTCCTTGTACTTAGGCTCTTAAATATCAGATGCTTGAGACAGCTTTTTCCTGCCTAGCTAGTGACTAGCAGAGAAGATTCTATTGGATTATATGGGGGGATGGTCTGTTAACATTATTATGATAGTTGACATTTACATAATGCTTTAAAGATTTCAGTTATCTCATTTGGAACTCATAGTAGCATATGAAGTAAATGCTTATAGATATTGTTACCTCCTGGTCTCCCTAATTTTATGTTTCCCTTCTTCCAAGTCATTGGTTTAATGAAAAAAAAAAAAAAGTAGAACTGAGGACAAAATCCTGTAGCATACCCCTAGAGGCAGCCCTCAGGGATACAGCAAATCATAAACAGTTATTAGCATTAGCATTTAGTCATTCAGAAGTTGAAAAACGTTATCTTACTGTGTTGTTGTCTAGTCAGTATTTATCTTGTCTAGAAAAATTCCATAGACTACATCAAGATTTCCCTTCATTTACCAGTCTAGGCTTTTTACAATAATATATATATATTAATATGACTTCTTAATTGACTCTTGTGTATCACTGTTTTCTTTTCTAAAATTCAATGTCATCTATTGAATTAAGCCTTCTAGATTTTTATGGAAGATTAAGCTCAGGATCCAAGGAGATAATGCAAAGATTAGTTTCTGAGAAGACTCACTTATCCCACTTTGGCAATCAGGACTCTTGCCTATCTCCTCTCCCTCCACTTCTCCATGTAATCAGCTAGCCACCCTACTGTCAATGACATTCCTGTCATTCATTGCATATGAGTAGGTGATCATGATGACTAAAGCATGACTGTGGAGTGGAGGGTTAGGATTCAAACATCTAAAGCTGGTCCTACTGAGTCAGTTTTGCCTGCCTTCTTTGACCATGATCAGTCTCTTAGTTTCTTATTTGAATTCCTATTTTAAATGCTTCTGACTTTGGATTGCCCTTTTAACTTCTCTTATATCCCCCTGAAATGACCTAAAGCTATTGCCATGCTTTCCAATTAGAAAATTCATGTCTTAGCATAACAAATCTGTTTGGTTCTCTATCTACTCTTGTAGCTCTTGGACAGTTCACTCACTTCTATCTCTGAAGGTTTCACTGCAATCTTTTGACAGCTTCAATTGCCTCTTCTTTCAGGTCTTGATGAATTTAGCTGATTCTGGATCACCACACTCTTCTGAACAGCTCCATCTTTCCTTGGGCTTCATTTTCTCAAGCTTTTCCATTCTGTTGATCTTCTTCATGTATTAAAAACATGAAAGCAAAGTAATAGCCAAAAGTTTTTGCTGCCTCATTTTTAATCATTTAGAGCAGCGATGGGCAAACTTTTTAAGGAGGGGGCCAAAGGGAAGGAAATGCTCATTTGTCAGTCTGTTTCTAAGGCAACTCTTTCAAAGTTTCATTGTATTGTGTCCTACTCATTGTATTCGTCAGATTAAGAATAATGTCATGCAGCCAGATAGAACATTTCAGGGGGCCGCATCTGCCCTGTGGGTCGTAGCTTGCCCATCACTGATTTACCTGTTCACTCCATCCCTAATCCAAAGTGATGCTCTTAGACATTTAAAGATTATAAAGTACTTCTCAGTGGCCTCATTTAATCTTTATAACCTTGGTGTACTGTGGGTACTAATGTAATTAATTAGTGCTTCTATTTCTATAGGTGAGGAAAGTGAGAATCATAGAAGTTATGTAGTCACATAGCAAGTAAATTTCTGAGGTGATAGTTAAAATTAGGTCCCTTTTAGATAACAATCTGTAGAATTTCAAAGTTGAAAGAGATCTCAAAGGTAATCCAGTCCACCCCATACCCGAAGAAGAATCCATTTTATAGCACATGAGGCAAGTGGTAATCTAGCTTTGCCTTGAATGGATCCAATAAAGAGGATTTACTCTCTGGTAACTCACTCACTTCACTTTGGGACACCTTTGATTGTTAGATGGTTCTCCACTCCACCACCCCCCACAATAAAATTAAAGAAATTTTAAAATTTCTATTCATTACTCTTAATTTCTACTCTTCGGGTCCAGAGAAGAAAAAAAGGAAGGCCCTCACGATAAAATCATAGTCTTCCTTCAAATTCGTGAAAGCTTTATATCCTTTCTAAGTCTTTTTCCCCACTAGGCTAAGTATCTGTTATTTCAATTGATACTCTTATGTAATGAACTCAAAGCCCTGTAGTATCTTGGTTTGCTTCCCCATGGGCAGTTTCTCTGTTATGGATAACCTTCCTAGAATTGACAGTAACATCTAACCAATCTGGTGAACAATTTGAAACTAGGCCCGCAAATCTATAAAACCACGCATATGCTTTGACCCAATAATCCCACCATTTGGCTTGTACCATTTGTCTAAAAATAATTAGAGCAGTTCTTATTGTGGTGGCTGAGAATTGGAAATTGGAGGGGTGTTTATCAACTGAAGAATGGCTGAACAAGTTGATTAGAATGGAATATTATTGTGTTATAAGAAATGATGAGCAGAATGCTTTCAGAAAAACCTGGGAAGACTTATGTGAACTGATATAAAGTGAAATGAGCAGAACCAGGAAAGCATTGTATATAGTAATAGCATTATTATACAATGAACAACTGTGAATATCCTTGCTCCTGCCAGCAAAACAATGATCCAAAGTTAATTACAAAGGACATACAATGAAAGATACTAGCCACCCCCAGAGAAAGAACTGATGGGGCTTGAATGCAGATTGAAGCATACTTTTTAGACCTCCTTTAGTATTTGTTTAGTCTGCCTTTTCTTTTGTATCATGGCTAATATGGAGAAATTTTGCAAGACAGTATACATATTTTCTATATCAAATGGATTACCTTCTAAAGGAGAGGAAGGAAAGGAAATAATTTGGAATTATTTTTTTAAATGCTAAAAAATTTGTTTGTAAATAATTGAGAAAAAAATAAAATTAAAACTTTAAATTTTAAAAATTGACTGTAAATTCCAAATGTGGCAGGACTGTGATCTCCTTTGTCCTGGACTCTATATCTCTCTTAGGTCTTGTATAATTTAGTTCTGCATTATGAAGATATGAAAAGGCTCATTTTTGTCACCATTTTTTTTCCTTCAAGGCTTGACTCATTCTAAGCTTCAATTCTCCTGTCACTCATCTTAAAGGGATCTGCTATTCTCTTATGTTAATCTTTGTATAAAAAGAGTATCCTATACTCCTACCTCAATAAGTACAGATTTCAGCTTTCTTGGTTGATATACTTCTTGACTGATATAGTCAGTCAGGTATGACCTGGGTATGAATAAGACCCTGATGTCTCTAATCGAATCAAACTATACATCATAGGATTGGGGAGAAGTGAGAAAAAACTTTAAACTATGTCCTATGTCCTTAAATAATTTTGTATATATTGGAATGAAGTTGCTCAAGAAATTCCTTTGGATTTTTGGAGAAATCTTGATTACATCTTGTGCATTATCTGTACAATGGCAGAGTATTTTATAATCCAGTGATTTAAGAGGAGGGGGAGGGGGAGGAGGAAGAGAGAGAGAAAGAGAGAAAGAGAGAGAAGGAGAAGAAGAAGAGGAAGAAAGAAGGAGAAGAAGGAAAAGGAGAAGGAGAAGAAGTGATTGCTTGAGTGCAGTGTTATGAGAAGAATTATATCTTCAAGTATTATCTTGGCTTCCCCTTGCCCCTATTTTGGCTGGAGGAGTAAGTACCCTGTGAATTTCTCATCAGCATCCTAGTGGTGATCCTTGAACTGCAGCAGTTGTTGACACACTCAAGAAAGATAGCTTCAGGATTCTTCCAGGATATCAAGAGAACACTACATCATTAATGAGAAGAATTTCAAGAGTTCATGCCTTCATATGAGATGAAATTCTTTTAGATAAATATGCTCTCTAAATTTTAGTCCACTTTCCCCAGGCACCAGGGTAACTGAATGGGTCATAGACATTTGCCTATGAGGGATCTTCTTTTCATCCTACCTTTGTGGTAATTTACTTTCTAAAGGTTAATTAAATCTTCCTAACTAATTAATATAAAGTAATCATCAGGGGGAAAACCTACCAGGGGTCGGGGGGCTCATGTTTTAGAGCACAGAAAAGTATCCCTCAATCTCTCAGGGATATTTAGTCTATGAGGAGAGAGGGAGGAATTGCCTTTGGGCCTCCAGTATGAATGGGGCTTGGGAGAGCAACTTTGGAGATTGTGAGATTTAATTATGTGTTTCTCCTACTATTCAGTTCTATAAGCATTTGCTAAATATGAGATCCTAGGTACTGGACATATGCAGTTAAGAACAAAATAGCCTTTATTCTCCAGAGGCTTACATTCTACTGTCTTTTGTGCATGCTCTTTTTAGGCAAGGTTATTTAAGAGAGTTCCCTTGGAATTTTTAGATGGCTCCCTTTTCCTCTTTGGGATAATTTGATATTGGGAAGAATTTTATTTTGGAGAACCTTTCAGTTTTTTCAATGAGATCCTCCCATTTCTGCATTAAATATTTCATTGGGTTATGCATTGATTCTAGTTCTGAAACTTACTAGTTGTGTGATCCAGGACTATGTCTTTATCTTTGTCTTCAGAATGATTAAAATATAGTAACTTCAAAAGAATCTGGAACCAAATATACAGAACATAAATATTAGTATTTTATATCTGTCTGTCTATCTATCTATCTATCTATCTATCTATCTATCTATCACTCTAATATGCCTCTATCCCTCTCCAATCCTTTCCTTTCAGAATTGCATGCTTTAGAATCACGGTTTTTTCCCCTTTTTTAATTTGATTTTTTTCTTTTGTTGGTAGAATTGCTTATTTCCCCCAGAAAAAAGTTTCAGTTTATATTTTCCTTAGCTCTCTAGTCTTTTATACCCAATAAGATCAGTCTTTCTCCTAGGAGTTTTATTATGATGAAATTTATACTAATATCTGTATTTGTAATTACTTCACGATCTAGGGTTTAGAGTTTTAGTTTTGTATTTTCAGCTACAAAACTTTCTTTAGGTAGGTCTTCTTCACATAAATACATTCATTTCCGGTATTAAAAATTCTCATTTGTTATTCCCCTCAGACTATTTGATCAGTCATGTCATCCACACTACGGTGGTTCCCAGAATAAGTCATGTTATATTTGGGGAGATAAAGGGACGGTTCTCATTTCATTGCTCCTATGGAAAATTCTCTGGTTCATGGCTGTGGAAACCAATGATGTATATCCCACGTTGTTAGGCCCCTTTCCAAACACCCAAACCATCCTTGAATCCCTGGAATGAGACACGAGGGACATGACACCTTTTGTTTTCTTTCAGTGACCCGTCAAAGTTCTTTTCCAGCAGACATTCAGTGGTCCAAGTCCTTGAGTTTTAAATCTATAAGGACTCTTCCTTTTAGTTCCAATTTCCAGTAGCTCTCTGTTTCATTGCTTATTTTAGGAGATCTGTAATCTTGCGGTGTGGACACCACAGGAATATATATATGTTAGGCAGTATTGGATCTGATGAGATGGAATTGTCAAAACACGCAGCCTCTACCTCTTGCCCAAAGCCCTTCGATTGCCGTTTGAGCGTGGTCTATATTGCAAGAACATTCTTGTGTGATGTCCACTTAACCAATAAATCTGTCATCACTGACTGGTTTCCATTTCCTCTGAAATAAACAAATCACGATTAAATTCTTTGAAGCCACGGGCTGCCAGGAAACACAAAAGTCCTTTTTTGCTGCATCCATTGAGATAAAGTGGCCAGTGAATGGAATGAGCTGAACCCGAAGGGGCCTCAGCCTTGTCCCACCTGCTCCAAAGCACCGTAAGACTCCAACCCAGCAGGAATTCAAACAAACCTCCATCACAGATTGTGGCATGCAGGAGAAGGAAGGACGCCTAGCCAAGAAGTGAATGGTGAGGCTTTTGGAAACGACTTTAGCAAGCCTGGCTCAATGAAACTTTGGAAACGGGAGAGGCAAAGTAAGCAGGAAGTCCATCTGCCATAGGCCCAGGGCACTGGCTGGACCAGACCAGGGGCCATTTTAACTTCTCAACGTTTCTCTGACTCTTTTTAAAAGAGAAGAGCTGTCGAAATTATAACAACAGGCAGTAAATTCTGTCAGCTCCAGCTTTCAGAATGTGAGGTCCAGGCACGATTTTGCAGTGACTATCAAATATCTAGTTTACTTGTTTTCTTTGGAGAATCTTGCTTTGAGATTTGATATATAGTGTTCACTGGCAATGGAAACCAAGAAACAGCTTCCTCAAAGCAGAGCGTATTCTATTATGGTCATTTGGAAGTCATGTAGCACAATGGATAGAACATTTGACTTGTAGGTGAGAAGACCTGAGTTCAGATGCTGCCTCATTCAGTCCCTATTTGTAGGACCTTTGAGCTTTACAATGATCCTACTGATACCCCTTATTTTCTCTGACACCTTGGACTTACCTTCCTTATCTATAAAATGACATTTGGACTAGTCAGCCTCTTGTGCTCTCTTTCCCTCCCTCTTATGCCATCATTCATGTCAGTATTGGTGTGATGTAAGTCTAAATAAAAACCCAAACCACTCACACAGAGAAAGCAGAGTAAACCAAAAAAGAAAAGAGAAAAACAACAAGAAGGAAGACAAATCGAGTTACAATAAAACAGAATTTGTATTTCGTATTTGGGTTTCATTTCTTTTTCTTCTGCAAAATGAAGATAACGCCCATTTGGAAAGGGCCCTGTGCTCTTCATCTGAATGACAATCCGTAGCCTGCAAAGAACATCAGGCTAGGGGCAGCTGGGTAGCTCAGTGGATGGAGAGCCAGGCCTAGAGACGGGAGGTCCTAGGTTCAAATCCGGCCTCAGATACTTCCCAGCTGTGTGACCCTGGGCAAGTCACTTGACCCCAATTGCCTACCCTGACCACTCTTCCACCTATAAGTCAATACATAGAAGTTAAGGGTTTAAAAATAAAATAAAATAAAAAAAAAGAACATCAGGCTGCATGTTATGGTTACACGGAGATCTCTTGGTCTCAGTCCTTTGTATCAACTCTTTATTTCTGGTCCCCATAAGAGGTCAAATCCCAAGTATTAGTCTTAGCTAAACTATATTGAACCCATTTTCAAAATATGGCCATACATTTAATTTGGGGGGATTACTGATAGGACAGTCTAATTAAAGCTCAAATATTCTTATATCTTTATTTTACTTAATAGCAGCACACTGATTTCTTATGGCCATAGTATGTCCTATTCTTTAATGAGGCAGTGTATTAAGAAAGCTAGATTTGGAGTCTTGCTTCCTCCCTCCCTCCCAATGGCCCAGGGCACTCACTGAGACTTCAGTGGAAAAGGGTGCTATATTTGGAGTGAGAAGTCCTAGGTTCAAATGCCAGCTTTCTTATTTATCTATGTGGTCTTGGACAAGTCACCTATCCTTTCCAAGGACTGGTTTCTTTAACTCAAAATCAAGGAAATTGGAGTGGATGACCTTTAAACTCCCTTCCAGTCCTAAATCTATGAAATTATGTTATTCCAGCATTGCTAATTCACAAGAGTGGAGGAAATTTTCAAACTCGGATCACACCAGACTCATGAAATCATAAATTTGGACCTAAAATAAATGAAATATAGATGCGTCCAGCTTTTTTCCTTTGCAGGGCCCGTACCTTAACACAGGATTTGAGAATATGAATAAATCATCGTGATCCGGAGTTGACTGTTTGTGGGAAAACTTGGTAGATTTCAGGTACCTCCCACTTTTGGAGTTTTCACAGAGGATATAGTCTTTGAGAGGCTTTCAGAAATGGTTTCGTTTTTATAAATCTCCAAAACAAATGAACACAAATAAATGATTTTTTTGAAGAAAGGAAGAAAAACAGCTTGTGTGCTTTGTGGGTATTAGAGAGGACATGGAAACTTTGGAGTGAGTGGGGGCTCACTCCATTGTCGGGAGCCAAGATCCCGGAGACCTGGCTTAGAGGGCTGTGGAAAGTCCAAGTCGGCGGGATTCCTATAGGGGATTCAAACATTACTCAGCCCAGAAACAACCAAACTGCCTGGAAACTGTAAAGTTCCCTCTCCTCCTTTTCTCATTCTTGCTGTCTGTCCTCCTTTATTTCAAATGTGATGCTGGTGGGAAAGCTGCTTCCCACCTCTGCGCTCCATTCCCGTGAGAATCCCAGGTAGCTCAGGGTTGTTCTGCTCTTGGACCAACCTTGCTCAATGCTCTTAAAACTGAGGCTCCTGTTTTCTGTTGAGTTAACCAGAGCTGAGCAGTTTATTTGCTTGTCAATGAGTGCCATTGTGGGAAATTCCATTTCTATTTGGATTTTTTCTATTTTTTGAGGAAAATGGAATATTCAAAAAACTCTTGATTCACCTATTAGAAAAAACTTCATACATAAAGTGTATGCATGTGCATATGTAATACTACATACATTATATGTAGGTGTGTATGCATATGTGTGTAGGTACACATGTGTATGTATATGCACACACACACATATATATATTTACTTTTCTTTAAAAGATGCACAACTCTTTCAATTCTGAAATTGCTTGTTATTGAGTAGTCCATTCCTTCCTTCCTTTTATCAGCAAACTTTATTAACCACCTTGTATGGTCAGGCACCACATATGTGCCAGCCATACAAAAACAAAAGGAAAAATATTACTAACCCTCAAGGAGTTTACACCCTACTTGGGAGGTCAAGATGGTCACACGTGCTAGGAATTTCTCCTTAAGAGATTTTCTGTACTTCTTTGATGGAATCAGATCTAGAACAAATCTATTCTCATATTTGTTATGCTCTGAATACAGTGCCCTGAACAGAGTAGGTTCTACAGAAACAATTGAGAATGGGAATTGTAGAACAAGGACTAGATAATAAGAAGAGAAAACAATTGACATAGTTTGATCATGTTAGCGAGAATTACCATTTATATGCCATGAAAATAATTGCAAAATGCTTTACAGGTATGATCTCAGTTGATCCTCACAAGAACTCTGGGAGGGAGGTGCTAATATCATCCTCGTTTTTCAAGTAAGGAAACTGAGGCAGTCAGAGACTAAGTGACTTGATCAAAGTAACACAGCTAATTAGTGTTTAAGGCTGGATTTAAACTCCCATCTTGGGTCATTGCATTGCTGCTAGTACAAAAGTCCATTACATTTGATTTTACCACAGTGTATCAGTCTCTGTGTACAATGTTCTTCTGGCTCTGCTCCTTTCACTCTGCATCACTTCCTGGAGGCCTTTCCAGTTCACATGGAATTCCTCCAGTTTATTATTCCTTTGAGCACAGTAGTATTCCATCACCAACAGATACGATAACGTGTTCAGCCATTCCCCAATTGACAGATACACCCTCATTTTCCAGTTTTTTGCTACCACATAAAGCGCTGCTATAAATAGTTTTGTACAAGTCTTTTTATCTATGATCTCTTTGGGGTACAAACCCAGCAATGGTATGGCTGGATCAAAGGGCAGGCAGTCTTTTAGCATTTCTGGACAATCCTGAGGGATTTATGGAAAAGAACACTATCCACATTCAGAGGAAGAACTACAGGAGAGGAAACACAGAAGAAAAACAACTGCTTGAACACATGGGTTGATGAAGACATGATTTGTAGACCTGAAACGACCACACCAATGCAACTATCAATAATATGAAAATAGGTCTTGATAGATTACACATGTTAAAACCAATGGAAATGCGCGTCAGCTATGGGGGGGGGGGTTTGGGGAGTGAAAGAGAAAGTGAGAACATGAATCATGTAACCATGGCAATTTTTTCTAAAAAAATAAAAAAAAATTCCAAAAATAAAACCCCCTCCTATCTTCCTGTCTCCAGGTCCAGCACTCTGTCCACTACCCCACTTGTCTGCTTCTAGCCAGAGAGCTGGAACTAGTGTTAGGAACACCTGAATGCCAATTTTTACTTTATTACTACCACTTCCAGCTCTGGAGAGTCTACTCTCCAAGCTCAGCCCTCTTTCTACTCTGTCTTCCAGGGTCTGATATTCCTTTGCTAGTTATTTGAAATCATAGAATTCTATCATAATGCACCAATAACATGACCTATATCTTTCCTAGTTGACTGAGAACTCTAGAAGAGTAAGTGATGGATCCTATAAAGCTTGGACTAACCAGTGGGTTTCTTGTAGGAAGGAGAACTTGATTGGACTCAAAGGAGATAAACAGGGAAAACAAGGGCCTAAGCATTGAGCAAGACCTTACTCTGTGCCAGGCCTTATGAGACGATGGAGGAGATGAAAGTAATTTAGACCAAGTTTCCAGGAACATAACATGTTCATGGGACAGTAAGAAACCAGGGAACTGATGGCGAGTAATGGGAAATAAGGTTGGATGAGTATGGTAGAGTCTTTAAAAAAATGGAAATCAGGAAGTGATATAATGAGAATTGTATTGAAGTGATTAGCTTGGCAGTGTGGAAGATGAGCTGGGGAGGAAGCACCTAGAATTGGGAAGCCAACTGGGAGATTTCTGAAGTTGATACATATTCCCTTTGATATGCAGAAATCTGGACATGGGTGTTAGTAATGGAAAGAGACAAGAAGGGGTGACTGTGAGCTATTGTAAATGACAAATTGATGAGATTAATGGTTGATTAGTAATGGGGAGGGTAAAGAATATGTTGAGGAACCTTTCTAGGTCTTGCTGACCAGGATCCTAGAAATATCCTTGATGGAAACATAGAAGTTGGGGAAAACATATATGCACATATGTATATATACACATATAGTTATATATGCCAATATATATATACATATAGATACATACACATATTTATATAGGTATATACACACATGAATCTATATATGTATATTTTTGTGGAGGTAGACAATGATCCCATTTTGCATACTTTGAATTTGAAGTGGGGGTGACACATTTGAGGGCAAATATTGAGGAGGAAGTCAGAAGTAGTGGATGACTGATGGGGCAGGACTGGAAATCGATTTGGGATCCCCAAACATCTGAATGTTAAAACCATGAAAATAAATTAATTGGTCAATGATTCAGTCTGCTATTTAGGGAGAAAGTATGATCATCAGTTCCACCAGAACAAGAAAGAATGAAGAAATAGAGATCTGAGAGGGAGAGGAAAATCAAGACAAAAACTCAAGACTAGAGATTGAAGGGCAGCTAAATGGCACAGTAGAGCACTGGGCCAAGAGTCAGGGAGACTCATTTCTGTAAGTTCAAAACTAGCCTCAGACATTTACTAGCTGTCTGCCTTAGTTTCCTCATCTGAAAAATGACCTGGAGAAGGAAGTAGTAAACTACTCTAGTATCTTTGCCAAGAAGACCCCAAATGGACTTGCAAAGATTCAGAGATGACTAAAAACAAATGAGCAACAATTACATCCATGAAGAGACTGTCTCATGGTAGGCCTCACTGAGAGGTGAGGTGAAATGATACATACTTCATTCTGCTCCAGAAAAGGCTAAATGATTCAGATTGATGAGAGTCTAGACAGTGAAGAAGAGCACACTTGAATTTCCCCATTACTCTTAGCCTGCTTAAGAATTCTCATTCTTATGTAAAAGTTGCTCCCTCTCACCTCCACTTCCCCTTTTGGCTCTCACTTACTAATCTCAGCTTCTGCAACCTTTCCTTTACTTTCGTTTCTGAGAATTAAGAATTGACAAAGATTTTTCTTTGTTTCAAAAGGGAAGATAACTGGACTGGTAAATGGATATTTTGGGATCAATTCTCACTCATCTCTGTGCTCACTCAGGGTAATTTGCCATCTGAATTTCCTCTTCCTTCTGGGCTTCCTCCTTACCCTTTATCCTGGCATTTAATACCTCTGTGATTGGTGGATGGTACAGTAGTACAATGTATGTGCCGCTTGTATATAAATATGGGGGCAATTCTTTTTAAGTCAACTTGATATTTCTGTCAAATAATGCACATTAGAAAAGATTCCTTGTAATTCCATGTGAACTGGAAAGACCTCCAGGAACTGATGCAGAGCAAAAGGAGCAGAGCCAGAAGAACACTATACACAGAGACTGATACACTGTGGTAAAATCTAATGTAAAGGACTTCTGTACCAGCAGCAATGCAATGACCCAGGACAATTCTGAGGGACTTACGGTAAAGAACGCTGCCCACATTCAGAGGAGGAACTGCAAGAGTGGAAGCAGAAGAGGAACAAATGCTTGAACACATGGGTTGAGGTGGACATGATTGGGGATGTAGACTCGCAACTACCACACCAATGCAACTATCAAAGATTTGGAAGTAGGTCTTGATCAATGGCACATGTTAAAACTAGTGGAAATGTGCATCAGCCATGGGTGGGGGGAGGTCAGGGGGTGAAAGGGAAAGTAAGAGCATGAATTATGTAAGCATGTTAACTTTTCTAAAAAATAAATATTTTTTTTTAAAAAAGAAAAGATTCCTTGAAACAAAGACTTTAAGAAAAAATAATTTATCCTTCATGTTCTTAATGTTGTTGCTGCTTGGATAAATAGAGCCAATGTTTTTTCTTGGACCGAAAAAAATCAATGGCTTTACATGAACCAGTGTCTTCATCATGACATGGTCTTCTCTTGTAGGATCTACTTTTAATTCATTCAAAAATTATTCCAAGGATTGGAGGTTTAGAACTGAAAGAGACCTAATAGATAATCAAGCTTAACATTCTCATCTTTCAAATTAGATGTAGTGACAAACAGAAATTGTGTGATTTTTTTCTGTGTCATACAGACAGGCTAATGACAAAGTCAGGATTTGAACCCAGATTCTCTGACTCAAGACCAGAGCTATTGCTATTATCTTATACTTTATCTTGGTAAGTGAACATCTGAGTGGAGAAATGGGGATGGGTGGTTATTATTGCTTTATTTTATTTCCTTAAAAGGGAAAAAAAGGAAATTTACAGGAAGTGGAAGGTTTTGTTAATGGTGATGGTTTTCTTGATTTTGGTGCATAAGATAATGAGTTTCCATTGGGGCATATTGAATTTTTGGTTTCCATGGGAAAACCAGCTGGTAATGTCCTCTTCGTCAATAATAAGATAGGATTTGCATTCTGGAGTAAAATTAGGAATGATTTCTTACATTTCTGATTCATTTGCTTAGAGATTGTAATTGACTCCATGGCAGCTGATAATATCACCAGGGGAGAGTATGTAGAGAGAGGAGAAAGAGAAATCTCCATTGAGAGACATGAGAGAGAACATCCATTTAGGGGAAAGGAGATGATCAAACTCTTGGTCCTGCAAAGAAAACTGGACTAGTTGGGAGAACAGGCCCTCATATCCAAAAGCTACATTATTATTTTTGTCCTCCAGGAATTTGCCATCGAATGGGGGGACTAGAGCAGATCTACATGGGATACAGAAGCATGGGACATGAGGCAGGCCAAGAAATGGTCTATTTCAAGAGCTCTTAGACAATCGGAGAAGGCAGTAACCACTCTCAGAGAGATCTTAGAAGGTTAGGGAAGCAGCTCAGTCAAAACTTGAAGAAAGACTTATAGGATAGTAAAGGGGATCTTCTGGAAAATAATAGCCTAAAAAGTGAGGAGGGTAAGAGGCTATATATTCCAAGCCCTAGCCCAATGGAACCAGAACAGAAAGTCCAGGAAAGGTTGGAGAAGCCCAGATTGTTAACTGGGAGCCAAATGGGGAAGGGGAAGTGAGAGGGATCAACTTTTATACAAGGGGGAAAGAAGAGAAACCAGAAAGAGATCACCCCAAGGAACTGGTCTGATTGTAATTCCTTTGTCCCAATTGCCAGCCTGATTCTCTTGGGAGATGATGTCATCACCCTGTTCTGCTGGATTTTCCTTACCCTTTTCTAGCCCTCACTGCTTCACAGGAAAGAACCACCACAAGAAGTACACAGAGGAAAGGGATTCCTAGATTTGGGACTTTAAAGTCCATCAGGTCCAAATCTAATTCTTCTGAAAACACAGAAAGGTTTAGTGCCTGGTTAGAGGTCATAGAGTAAATAAGAGAGGCAGGATTTGAATCCAGGTCCTCTGCCTCTAAACCCTAAACCCTAAACTCTAAACTCTTTCTACTGCCCATGGAATGAAATATCCACTTTGTGTTTCTCTTCTGAACGTGTTTTTGTGACTCTCTACCTTGTTCCTCACAGCCCAACTGGGAGGTAGGTAGAACAGGTATTCTGATTCCCATTTCTCAGATGAGGTACTCTAGCTCTGGCTAAGGTACAGAGGCAGAGACAGTACACAATCTTCTAACTCTCAGCCAAGAGGCCTTTTGATTCTCAAATTGCTCAGCAGATCTTACTCCATTAATCACTACATGGAAAAAAGACAAGTGACACATGTCATCGTTCCTATTTTATAGGGGTCAGGGCCATGGGGAGAGTGGGGGGAAGGTTACAGGGACTCAGCCTAATCTGGGGTAAGAGTTTGGGTTTCTACTGTTTCTATCTATGTCCATTTCCTTCCTGTGTTTCATGTGACTCAGGGGGACCTGGATGGAGATGAGGGACGACAGATGTACAACGGTGGTGCACCAATATTGTTTTTCCCACCGAGCGAGTTCCTATTTCTGGCTCTAACTCTAACTCTTGAGCTCTGAATCGCTAGCCAAAACACACTTCTGGTTCAGGTCTGTGTTCTTCCTTAAGGCCCCTGGCATTTTTATGGAACATGGAGGCAGCTTTATGTGGGACATGAATGACTATGAGGAAGCGCCCCCCCCCCCCCCCTACTGTCTCCCAACCCAGCTGAGCTGATGTTGTCCTATGAGACCCTGCAATCTACCTCTCCAGCATGATTATGGCCAGAGGCATTTACCTTGTTCACTGGGAATATGCATGTGTTTATGTAAGTGTTATATACTTATATGCATGTTATATAACATATTTATTATTTATATACATACATGTATATTTTCACACATCCACATGTATAAACAAACACAGGTTTATTTAAGGAAAAAAGTCCTTATGACATTTCTTAAAATCATGGATATATCATTCATAGAATCATTAGAATTGTTCAATTAAAACATTGGTGAAGTATCAGAGATCATATTTTGATTCCCTATTGGCTTTCTCTTTCTTTTAGTGAAATTTGTTATTTTTGTAATTTTATAGTTTAGATTAAATGGTGACAGTGATAAAGTCAAGAAATAGCAAATCTTAATTGCTTTAAAGACAGAGAAAAAATCTTTTAGTTTAATTTGTTTTGAAATCTTCCTTCCTTCCTTCCTTCCTTCCTTCCTTCCTTCCTTCCTTCCTTCCTTCCTTCCTTCCTTCCTTTCTTTCTTTCTTTCTTTCTTTCTTTCTTTCTTTCTTTCT
>NC_058134.1:7831014-7841195 GCF_016433145.1 Gracilinanus agilis | reverse complement strand
TTCCTTCCTTCCTTCCTTCCTTCCTTCCTTCCTTCCTTCCTTCCTTCCTTCCTTCCTTCCTTCCTTCCTTCCTGTGGGGATTAAGTGTTTTGCCCAAGGTCACACAGTTAGGAAATGCCTGAGGCCAAATTTTAACCTGGGACCTCCAATGTCTAGGCAATACACTGAGCCACCTAGCTTCCCCCTTTATAATTTATTTCTGAATATCTCTTCTCCAGCCTTTCTGGTGAGCTATCCCTTTAACAAATAATAAAAATAAAAAATGAACAGCAAAGGTGAACACAGTTCTGTAAAATTAACCATGCCAATAGAATTAGTCAATGTATGAATTATGGGCCAATCCTTCATTTGAGTTATGCACTCATAATTGGTACTTTTGGAAAGAGGCAGGGAGGTTCAGGAAAATAGTCCTCTCCCACTTCCTTCCCTCCCCCCCCCCCCAAGGCTAACATTTAAACATTTAATGTTTTTCCCAATAAAGCAGAAATGTCACAAACTCCTTTCAAATTCCATCCAGATGCCTGGAGTTGGGAAGGGGCCCCATGACAATATTCCACGTTTTGAAGGAGTGGACTTTGCTGTCCCAGTTTCAGAAATCCCAAAGTTAACAATAATTTCTCAGTGAGCTTTTCTCAGACTCATGCCTCCAGGAGAATGACACAAATGTTATAGCTTTTAAATAAGAGAAAATTGGAAGTCATATATTATTATGGTCATTGTCATCTTCATTTTTTTATCATTATAGCATCATCATCATCTTTATTATTTTCCAACATGTCTAACCAATGCCAAAAAGAAGACATTTGTGGAAAGTATCTTATTTTCTGTTTAAGAGAAAAAAGATTTTAGTATTTTATTAATTTCTAAAAACCATAAACATCGCTTCACTGATCTTAATTGTTTTTGTTGTTTGTTGGTATCAAATAAATTCTGCTAAATCTGCAGCTATTGGACAATATTGCACACAGTCTATTAGGGGGTTTATAGCAGCTTCGGTTTCATGCCCCATGCAATCCAGCTTCCTATTCTTTATAGGGTTGGGTCTGGACCATGAGCCTTGGGAAATCACTTCTTAATTCGTGGGGCCCGAAGGGAGGAAACTGTAGGGAAAGATGAGAACTCCAAGAAATGGGACCTTCAAAGAAGGCTGTAGCAAAGTGAGCTCAAGTTGAGTCGTTGCTTCAGGATTTGGGTATGTATCAGCGTTGCTGAAATCCGTGGATTTATGGCTGCCCCTCACTAAATGTGTGGGTGTGTTCCTCACCCCGAGTCAGAAGTTCTCTGGTTTCCTGAGCCAGAGCTATATTGGAGCTAAGAATGTTCCTTACACCAGCATGTACCTCTCTGCCCCACTGCCCCCAAAAGGCTTCCAAGAGGGACTGAGCTGATCGAGAAGTTAGAGGTGGTTATCCAACTGGTTTTTTGGGTGAGTTTCCAGGGATAGAGATGGGGAGATTTACAAGCCTGTGAACTGAAGATTGGTTTGCATTTTATAGGATGGGCCCATAGTTAGTTAATTGTTTTAAAAATTGAGATGTCAGTCTGTGTACAATAAAAGACTTTAATTAAACTAATGGTTGAGATTATCTGTCAGAATGTAACAAGAATGAAACACTAACCTTAACTGTTCTCAGCTAATGGGCATCAGCCTAAATTCAGCCTTTGATATCAACAACAATAACTATACTTATAATAATAATAGTAATAATAACTGTCTTTTTATAACACTTTAAGACTTACAAAGTATACAATAAGTAGTTCTCATTTTATCCTCACAATAACCCTGGGAGTTGGGTGCTTTCATTATCCCTGTTTTACAGATGAGGAAATATAGGCAGATATTTAAATGACTTGTCCAAGGTCACACAGCCAGGAGGGGTCAGCAATAATAATGAAGATAACTGTCATTTACTGACTCCATTTGTTAACAGTTGCATATCCACAATCTCATTTAAGTCTCATAATGGCTCTGGGTGGAATCTCCTATAGTTATGTTAACCTCATTTTACAAATTCAGAGTTGTTGTGGTCACTCTGTTGGTATTTGTGCATATGTGTATGTGTGTGTGTGTGTGTGTGTACACTTTTTATTTTGGAGTATGTCTATTTGGGGGTGTGTGTTGATGGAGTTTGAATCTGTCAGTTGGGTAGAGGATTCCCAACAAGGCAGAGCCTTCTGTTTGCAAGGATGTTCTTTAAATTCATTAAAAAATTTACATATATACATATATTTTATTATTATATATTATCAGTAATAATATATTAGCAATATAATATGGCAAGTAATAAAGCAATAATATATTAGCAATAATGATACATATATTAGCAATATTATATGTTTTATATATTATATATATTCTTTATATCAGTCTTAGAGAGTGTTGTGTATGAGGTTGTTGAGGGATTTAGGGACATGCCCAGGGTTTCAAGGCCTGTACAGTCATAGGTAGGGTGAAACATGGAAGCCCACTGCAGAGGAAGATGCCCCATGTAACCCTTCCTGGGCCTTTATTTCATGTTCTGCGCCAAGGTTTGCATATCTCTGCAGCTTTTGGAAAGATCCTATACTTGGAAAGTCACTGGGCGCAGAATCACCTGTGTGGGAATGACTGTTCACTGGGACACTGTTGGAATGGCCCCTTGGCATCTAGTTAGGCTTTCCCTTTTCCTTACAGAAGAGGATATTGTCATCTTTTTGCTTTGTTTCTTTTTGTTGGTAGAAATTGTGAGGAATTTTCACATGGAAGCTAAGTGCAAAAAATATATATATATATAGGAGAATTCTCTTAAATCAAAGCTGTAATAGAATGAAGATGGGGTCAGTGAAGAGGAGCATGGGGCCATTGAAGTTTGTTCTCCAACTATGAGAAGCCATGACTGGGAAATTCATAATAGAAACAGAAACTCTTGGCAGGGAAAGTTCTACCCAACCTGCTTTCTAGTCTTTTAAGCCTTTGCCTTTTTCCACGCAATCACCATTTCAGCTGTAATGTCTTACTTGCTGTTTCTCACATGTGATTCCCCATTTCCAACCTCTATGCCTTTGCCTAGAAGACCTGGAATGCTGTTTCTCCTTACCTCACCTTTTAGAATCTTCCTTTAAGACTCAGTTGTAGTACCACAGTCTTTCCCAGTCTCCTCAGCTGTTTGTGCCTTTCCCTCTAAGCTCCCTTGTCATCTATTCTGTCTTGGATACATAGATTCATGGATCTGAATCTCCCTTATTAGAATGTACGCTCATTGAGTGGAGAGGCTATTTTTGCCCCTTGTCTATGTCCCTGGGATGTGACACAGTGCCTCACACATAGTGAGCCCTTTTAGTAAATCATTTGGCTTATTGATTGATATTGGACAGTGATCCTTATAATTCTTCCATTTTTCTTTAATTTCAATTTCTTTAATCCCAAGTCAATGATTTTCATGTCTCCAAGTAAGAACATCCTATAGGGGTAGGTAGGGATAATGGATGTGGTCATGCCAATTCCTAATATACAGTCAAACTCTTATGAGCTGCTACCTAGAGCCTGGGGTACTAATAAAAGAAATCTAATTGAAGGTGATATCTTTGAGGGAAAGGTAGGATGTTCACATAAAAATCATTATAATATAATATATATATTATATACCACATATATAATGTAATAATGATATCTATACCATATAAAATGTCTGTGAACTATCAAATCCCCATTCCACATCTTTGCCTTAGGGCGATGTTCCCAGATCATACAGATTTTGTTGCCTTGATCAACATTATGGGACTGGTATGGTGGTGATACCAAATGAAGACCTTAGAACCACTTGAGGTCCTTAAGTATAGAATTTCAGCATTGAAGGTGAAACCTTAAGGGGGGGAAATGTTAAATTTTTTTCTATTTAATATTCCTTCAAAATGCACTGACTCCTTCTGTTTAAGGCTAAATTAACCAGATTTATCTTCTGGGCTTTGACATGATTATATTTTTCTCATTAAATGATCTTAAAATATATTTTGAACTCTGGGTTTTGGTCTAATGAACAGTAATGTAGAACGTCTCTGTCAATTTATCTGACAAAAAAGTAGCATCATCTGTTGCCTTTTATAGTCCAGAGGAGAAACTGGAAGTGCTTCATATATTTATGTGTTACAATATATCTCCATGTATGAAGTGATCACCCTGGTCCTCAGTTTCTTTGTGTGCAGATGAAGTGTTTCGAATAGATTATCTCATTTGCCCTTTTGTTTCTGTCATCTGTTCTGTCATCTTTTTGTTATAGTTCAGGAGCAGTGATTCCATCAAGATGGGAGACTCAATTCAATAAAAAGCCCCTTCTTTGAGCTAGACAGTTAGGGTGCAAGAACAAAAATGAAACATTCTCTGCCTTCAGGGAGCTCACCTTCTCCTGCGGAGAAACAGCTTGTCCACTCCAAAGACTCCAGTGAATTTGGGATCTCATCTGTGTGTCTCTTCCCTCTACTAATGTCAATTACCATCCTGTCTACAATCTGTCTTTTAGAGATTTTTCTGGGGTCTTCAAAGGGGAAGTGACTTACTCATGCTCACAAAGGCGAGAAGAAAGATTTGAATTTACATTCTCTTGAGAACGAGATTGGTCTTCCATTGATTATTCCACAGCACTCATTACCTATTACCTCTCTCTCTCTCTCTCTCTCTCTCTCTCTCTCATTCCCTCATGTCTTTCTCTCATTCCTCTCATCTTTCTTTTTCTCACCATCTAAATATTTGTTATTTTCCCTTTCATCTTGCCTAGGTGCAACAGGCCAGTGTATTATGTAAATAGCAAACTATATTTTCACTTTTAAAATGTTGACACTTTTTTTTCTCAAATTTGATGGACTCTGAAAGCAGATCATTCCATTTAATGACATGTGGGAAAACACTTTACACCCTTATTTATGAGTAGTTTTTAGCAGCATTGCTCTAGAGGCCAACTGGGAATGCAACCATTGCATATAGACTTAGAGAACCCATTCATTTTTGAAACAGAAAGAGATAATGCTTGGCCATGGACCAAGGAGAATACATGAGTGCAGTACAACTTTTTTGCATACACTTACAAAATGCTGGTGGCAGTAGCAGTGAGAAAGCACAAGAAACATCTGGTTGCTTCCCGATGTAGTTCAACATTTAGTCTGAGGGGCATCAGTGTCAAGTGTGTGAATAGAAATTGAATCAGCAGCACAACTAAATGTTGACAAGAAAAATTTGCAAAGAAAGAAATAAGAGAATGGAGCCTGGCCAAGCCCATATCCCCCCACCCCCTACCTCAGTGTGTGTGCGTGTGCATGCACACATATTTTGTGAGTGAATGGATAAGTAGATCTCCTTATATGCTTTTGTCTAGTCTTAACATCCAGAAAGGAAATGTTGGGAGCTCAGTGCTAAAGCTGGCTTCCGGCTTGATGGAATGACTGAGGACATGACATCTAACCTCATCCATAAGGTTGAGTAAGGGGGTGACCTGCAAGGTCCCACTCAACCCCAGATCTATGGTTTTAGATCATGCTGTAGACTAGATTTGGGTGCATGGAAGGTGAGCTTTCTATTTTGCATCTTGAAGAAAACAACTCTCTAGGGCTTATTGGATATTAGCATGTTTGAGAAAGTTGTGTTTGAAAGGTACATGGATCCTATTTCTCATGGAGGTCACTTGGTCTGCAGTTCCAAACATGGTGAGCCCAGTGAGAATGTTTGGAGTCCTTTTGTCACAACTGAAAGTTAAACATAATGCAGTGATGGCACGGCTCTCAATGTTTCCAAAATTAGAAGCCCACCAGAGTAAATCCTGTAACACAGATGCTGTGGCCATACTGGAGCTGAGTCCTCAGGGCAGAGCATCAGACAGTCCTCACTGAGGGTTAGAAGGGACTTCAGAGGCCAGAATATCCAATCCCCTTATTTTACAGAATAGGAAATTGAGATTGAGAGAGAAGAAGGGGTTTATTCAAAGTGCCAGCTCACATTGGAACCAGACCTGCACCTGGAAGCAACTTCTTTGGATCTCCAATCCAGCATTTAAAAAAAAATAGTGCCTTTTGTTTTTGTGTCACCATCATTTGCCCTTGACCATTCCCCCTCCATCTAACCCTTGAAACGAAATAAAAACAAACCAAAAAAATGGACAGCCAGCTGTCACACAGATCTTTGTGACACCCTAAGTCACATTCCACAGCCCTTTCCTCTATCTCTCTTCTCAAAAGAAAAAAAAAGGGGGATTTCATATCAATTTTCCAAATTGTTCATTGCAATTCATTCAATTTGAAAGGCTTTCTTCCTATTATTTTTCTGTTATATTGAGGGTCACTGTGTGCACTGTTCAGCTTCCATTAACTGCATATTATCACTTCATACAAGTCTTCCCATGTTTTCACTGAATTCCCAGAATTCTTTTTTTTCTGATAAAAAACAATATTGCATTACATTAATATACCACAATTGGTTTCCTGTTTTTTTTTCTTTTAACTACAATAAAGAATGCAGCTGCAGATATCATGTTACTTGGAGGACATTACTTAATGTTGTTTATTTCCTTTGGTTTTATGATCAATACTGGGATTAATGATTCAAAGGGTATGAGCAGTTCAATTACTTTTCTTACATAATTCCCAAATTGGCCTTAGAATGTTTGTATCCATTGTTAACTCTACCATCAATGTATTTAGTAGCGGATTTGTCTTCCCATATGCTTGCTGGTGCTAATAAAGTGATTTCCATGTTGACTATTCATAGGTATAAAGGGAAACCTAAGTGCTATTATAATTTGTGTCTCTCTTATTATTAGTGATTTGGAACATTCTTTCATATGGGTGTTGACTTTCTCCATTTCTTCTTTTGAAATTGTTTATTTCCTTAAGCCATGTATCTATTGGAGAATGAGTTTTATATTTAGATATTTGTATAAATTCCATATATTGGGCATCCCAAAAATCTTACTGAATTTTAAACTATTAACATTTAACACTTTTGAAGATTTTTAGTTATTAGAGCTTAAAATGGCTCTTTGAGGATGTTCTATCTGTCCCTTTCAGCTATTAAGCAGCTAGATGGCACAGTGAAGAGAATTTCAGAGTTAGATGCAGGAAAATAATCGGATATAGTCCAATTGTAGACATTTATTAGTGAATGAGTCTCTACAAGGTACTTAATCTCTCTCTGTTTCCCCATGTTTAAAGTTGGGATAATGATACCAAATATACCCAAAAGTGCTTTCCAAAACTTGGAGGTCTATATAAAAGTTGTTTATATTGAAATTATTAGAGGTATTTAGTGGAAAGATTTTTCTCTCACTTTACAGTTTCTGATCATGTTCAATGGCACTGATTTTGATTATAGAAAAATTATGCTAATTTAACATAATTATAATTATCTTTACTGATTAAGACTTTTCCCCTTTTCACAGATGCAAAAAGTACTTTCTTTGGTAAACCATAAAAAAATGATATAGGCTTTTATGGTTTGGGACACACATCCATTTGGGCTCTTGTGTATGGTATGATATGAAGGTCTAAACCTAAGGTCCCCTGGACCAGCCTTCTAGAGCTGAGCCTCTGTCCCTGAGCAAAGCTTCTTCAGTGGCATTCCATTACCAGATCCATGCCCATAGTCTTTCAAGATTGGTAGGACCTACTAAGATAGAGTTCGCATAGCATAACATTTTGGTAGCCAGGGTCACCTCAATGCATGAGGAGGCCCTGGAACAGGACCACTGGCCCCCATAAGAAGCTGTTGACTTGACTTCTCCCCTATGATGGATATTAGGTAGCTGTTCTGATATTCTTTCTTTTTTGCCAGTATGTGACTCATGTTTACCTAAATCTCCATCCCAGACTGCCAGGACTCAATTGAATAACTCTCTGAGTCCAGCCAGCTTTTTTGGTTTGCCAGGTTTGGGTAAGTTTTGTCAAAGTTCCCAGTAAAACTTTCATAGGAAACCAAAATCAACCATGGCTCCCATTGGGCCTTGTAAAATGTCACTTCAACAGTTTCATTGGAAAATCAAAATTAAATTGTCAACTTTGGCTTTTGATATGCCAGCATCAACATGTAAATTCATTGGGGGGGTCATCAATTTTCAGAGTAAAATAATCCTTTGCTAGTCAGTGTTAAAAGTCTTCAGTGACTAGACATTGTATAGAGTCCTGCATTTTGGTGTCCAACTCTCACACGCTTATTCTAATATTTTACTCTTGGTTCCACTAAATGGCTTATTTCCAGGAAATGAAACCTGGACCATTATATTAGTTACTAGTTTAGAGGTTTTTTTCAATGTCTAGTGAATGGAAACCATGGTTTTGTAGACCCTGGCCTATTTATCCTGGTACTTAAGTGGTGGCTCTATGACAGTGTTTCTTTACCAGATGATTCTTATGAAATTTTGATGGAGAGGAGTCTCCCCTAGGAAAATATGAACTTCTTGAGAGCAGGTTCTTTGTTTTTTGCCTCTCTGTGTTTGCCCAACACTTGGCAAGTGTCCATCTCATGATAAGCACTTCGCAAATTCTTGTTGATTGATTTTTGATGGATTGATTGAGATGTCATGAGAAAAAGATTCTTCATTAATTTTAGAAATAAAGCTCATGGTTCTGGAATGACACACCTGAGAGCCTAGAGAGCTGGGCAAGTTATCCAATCTGTTGGCCTCAACAAGATCAACCCTAAGATCAGAAAATTATACCTAAGTTCCTTTCCAGCTTTAAAATTCTGAGTATGAGAATGTAGTAATATCAGATAAAAACTAAAATTCACTTGTTAGATTTTTGTTGTAACTGCCATCCTAGATAGAAATTGATTCTTGCCAAACTTAATCCAGTTATCTGAGATTTTATTACATTGTTCATTCTCTCCACTTGTACAGATTGCATTTCCTCTGTGCCTTAATACATGGTCTTCAAAAGTCTCTGAAAATGAAGAAAAAATTATGAACATATATTCATCCCCTCATGGAGAGCCTTTTCCCCTGGACTCAGCTTAGCTGTCCTTCAAATGACAGGAACATAGTTCTTCACTAGTCCTGGGTTCAAAACTTTTCCATATTTTATAGATTATTTTGCACTGGCATTACTTTTGAAAGCTAATGGTCACCTCCACAAGATAAGGATGCTTTAAAGGACTTTAGTGGAGAAAGATGGCTACAAAAGCAGCCAAAATTATAATTTAGGGAAATTATAGTTAAATTACCTACTACCACCTTCTGGGTTCCCAAATGGTCTGTCCTACAACTATTATTTATGCAGCATAGACAGTTATGGTGGGATCAACAATACGATCACACTTAACAATGTATTTGAGTAAATTAGCTCCTGGCCGCTTATTCCCAAACATTTTTTCATGTAGATTGTGTAATGATGATATGGTTTAAAGCAGCTACATTTTAACTCTTGCTTGTAAGTCTTGATCTGAAATATGTAGGACCAATTCATCTACCCATATAGGGAGAGATTTAGGAGTCATGTTTGTTTATAGCATGAGGACACCAGAGGATGATAGACTAAGTTCAAATGGATTTAAAAGCCTGAGATAATAATGATCCTGGAAATGGGATAATTCAGAATGGGAAAGGATATTTTGAAACTAAGACTGAGCTAAGTAACAGGCTTCAGAAGGAACTGGTCATAGTAGACTCACTACATTTACTTTAAGGCAGGATTTACTTTTGTTCTAAATCAGGGGGATACTCTTGGTGGAATTTTATAGATTTTAACAAAGTTTGAGTCAAAGGCTCTCTCTCTCTCTCTCTCTCTCTCTCTCTCTCTCTCTCTCTCTCTTTCTCTCTCTCTCTCTCTCTCTTTCTTTTCTTTCTTTCTTTCTTTGTTTCTTTGTTTCTTTCTTTGTTTCTTTGTTTCTTTCTTTCTTACATGTGGGCTAAGTGAAGGTAAAATTACATTACTTTGGAACTGGCTGAAAGTACAGACCAACAACATAGTCACTAATAGTTTGATGTCATCTTGGAGGATAGTCCTCAGTGGAATGATTTCAGTGATCTGTATTTGTTGATTTCTCCCCTCTCCCTGCTTTCTCCCTTTCCTTTCCCCTTTTGCTTTTCTTTCTCCTTATTGTAAGGTAGTGACTTGAAATAGATGACACATTCATTAAATTTGTTCCTGATACACAGCTGAGAGGGACAGATCACTAGGATACTGAGTGACAGAGTCAAGATTCAAAAAGACCCAGCACAATAGAA
>NC_058134.1:7763433-7828459 GCF_016433145.1 Gracilinanus agilis | reverse complement strand
TTTCTTTCTTTCTTTCTTTCTTTCTTTCGTTCCTTCCTTCTTTCCTTCCTTCCTTCCTTCTTCTCTCCCTCCTTACCTCCTTCCTTCCCTTCCTTCTTTCCTTTATTCCTTCCTTCCTTCCCTTAACAAACCCCTCAGATTTTAGGGTTATTCCAGCTTCACCCATAGGTCTTACAGAAAGACATTGTGTATAAAATAATTGCTCTGAAATCAAAGGGAGAACTTCAAAGATGTATAATCTCACCTTCCTTCTCTGAGTGGAGCAGGGCTCGTAGTGTGGACTCATGACATTCCAAGGTCCTATCCCACAGAACTCATTCTAGGGTTCCCCTTTGAGGCAACAGCTCCTCATTGTCATTGGTAGGTGGCCTTAGGGCCCTTCAAAGATCTAGTTTCTGGTTCCATCTATTCCTTGCTATGTGCAAAGCTGATAGACTCACTCTTGGTTTAGAGTCTGTCCAGATAAAGTCAGAACACACTCACCGAGTCATCACATCTTACTGTGGGATGAAGAGAGGAAGCAGCTGCATTGGGGTAGAAAAGGTGTGGCCAAGTGCCAGTTTTATAGGATTGAGATGCCCAATATAGAAAGGATGAGAGGTCTTTCAACCTCTCAAGACTTTTTTTCCTTTTCTCACCAAGCTAATCAAAGGAGCAATGTGGCAGCCTCATAAACCAGCTTGGGTTACCGGAATAAACAGTCATGGCATGTAGCCTCTGCCAACACAACTGGAAAAATCCCACCTAGGCAGATCATTTTCCATGAATGGAAATGAGAGGGCTTAGATTGTATAGTTTCCCCATAAATCACCATGTGGCCGTGAGCCAACTGTTTGCAAAATAGCCATCCAGTTTTGGATGACATACATGGAGTGATTTTTTTTTCTCAACTAAACAGTGGTTTTCTCCTTTGGCTACTATAGAGTAAACTCTCCAGCTTGAGGGGGCGTATCTATAAAGTCACAAGGCCATAGGCTTTGGGCTCTTTGGCAGGGAAGCTGTTTCCTTGGTCATATCTGATTGATATGTTTGCGTCAGTAGATGCCTGGTAAAAGCTTGTGAAATAGAATTGAGTGCATGGGATCATGGGTAAAGAGCTGGAAATAAGATGGAATGAATTTAGAATTATTGCTGACCTAGGCCTGGAATGGCCTTTATTGGCCATCTTGCCCTACTCTGTTGTTACAGATGAGAACACTAAGACCCAGAGAGGTTAAGGGTCATTGCCAGGGTCACCTAGCAAGTAGGTGTTGGAGGCAGGATTTAAACCCAGGTGTGGCACACTCAAAAGTCCAGTGTGTTATGGCATAGTGACTTTTAATACTACTATCACACACACACACACACACACACACACACACACACACACCAGCCTAGTATGATATCATTGAGAGCGTCCCTGAAAGGAAAGAATTATCTGCCCTGAAAGCCAACCCGAGTTTTTCCTTTTTGCATTAAGCTCCTGTTACATGATACTTTCCTGTCATTCACAGGGACTTCAGTATTAGGAAGGGAGAAAGTTCAGGAAAGTTTCCAAGTTGCAACAGAGGCTATTTTGGACCACACGCATGCAAACACACAAACCTGTACATGTGTGGTTTTATACATACAGATATAGATAAATATTAAATAAAAGATTAATGTATAGTATATATAGAGAATGTGCATATATGGGCATCACATGTAATGTGTATGTGTAATTTATATGTTCATGTATAGATCTAATGGATGTATGAATATGTGAAATATGAGTATGGGAACCTGCATACAGCTATACATGAATATAGACATCGTGTCTACACAAATATGTGTGATGTTGGTCAACTCACTTAACCCCCGAGTGCTCTTGTCCAGTGCTGTCAAACATGCTCCTTTTCACAGCAAACCCTAGTATACTTGAACCGGATTAAAATATGATTAAGACCTATTTAACAAAACAAATAAAAATGCAACAGAATATAAATGATCTTAAATTGTGGCTTTGGGTTCTTATGTACAATTGTGTGGCTCCCCCCATTTCTGTTTGAGCTTCATATCATTGCTGTAGCCAACTTCAAGTTTCAGAGAAGGAGATGACCTATATTGGTGGAGGGAGTTCTCTATAACAAAGAAATTACAGGTCTATTCCGTAGCCACTTATCTATGCATCTGTCTATGCATCTATACCTCTCTTCCTCTCTTTCTTTCCCTAGTTCTCTATCTCAGTCACTCCATTTCTATATTTTCATTCTAACTCTAATCTGTATCTCTATCATTTTTTCTTTCTGTTTATTTGTCTATTCCTATATCCATCACTCTCATATACTCATCTTTCTAACATTCTATCTCCCTATCTCTCCATATGTATGTAGACATAGAATATAAATATACAGTTGCTGAAATATTGAGTTACATTCAGGCTACTTCTTTAATTTCTGGTTCCTCTATTTGGAAAGAATATATAAAGTCAGACTTAATAAGCACAGAAATCCAAAGGCCCAGAGATTCATCACACTTAAACATGTTAAAGCATATCCTTTTCTAAAAATGTTTATATTCTTCATTTCATAGGCATACATGTAATCAAGTGTATCTATCTGTGTGATCACACACATGCACATTGTATGGCTCTGATATATACATATATGTGTTTTATATACACACACACATTCCATAATTATAGTGACATGCAGGTGAAGACAGTCATTCCTTAAGAGAGATAATGTGTTCTAGAATAATAAGCCATAAAAGACATCGATCCTGGATAGACTGTATAATCTTACCCATGACTTCAATGATAAGATCAGAGTGTTCTCTATTCTGGAAATCTCTTCAGCCCTATATGCAGTAAAACCACATGCTTAAGATATCGTTAAGGTTTTTTTATGCATAATTCAAGGAAAACATTAGCTTGGTTTTTAAAACTATTTCTCTATAACACCAAACTATTAAAATTATCCCTAGACATGAATTGCAGTTCTTCCTCAGGAACAATCATTCTCAACCCACCAAAATACTCCAAGTGACAATATGAACCAGATCCACACACTGAGGCTTTATATAGATTGTTCCCAAATATGGGAACTAGTAAATATTGAAGTAGGCTGAATGTAACTCAATATTTCAACAGCCTTAAGACATGTTCACACTTCATACTTCACACTCTAGGCAATTCTTGGGCAGTTTTCCCTTTTTTCCTGTCCCTGCAACTTGTTTCCCAAGTCATAGGTTACAGCAAATGAGGGAAATACTTTGTGGTTGAAGATGAGGGCGAAGACAACCATTATTGCTTATCTGACTCTTTTCAGTCTCTTTCATACATTAATGAATTTTTCTTAATAACCGGAGGTAGAAGAAGGTGACATAAAATGGTCAATTCCCACTTGACTAAGAAGACTTGCACCCAGAAAGCAATTAGACAGCAGTGGCCCAGCCATTAGATTTTCTTCTTGTTCCCTATTTGTTCATTTGTCATTTGTTCATTGGTCATTATCCTCTTTGGGGACTGTTAGCACCTCAAAGGTCCATTTTCTAGAGGTTGGAGACACTGGAAGGGAAGGAGAGCATAGCATTTCAGTGAGCAATAAGGCAGATGAGACATGGGGGGGAAGAGGATGGCCCAACTTAACTCAAATTTAAATGTGTTTCCTGTCATTCACTCATTCAGTCAACCATCCTTTAAAATGAGTAATTCTTAGACAACCGACTATCTAACTTTTAGAAAATAATTTTACATAAAATAATGACAAGTTTAATTTGAAAATTGTTCTGGAATCATTCTGGATCAATCTGCTGACTGACATGCATTCCTTCCTAGCATTTGTAGATGAAATCCCCATAAGTTAAAAGTGAGTAGGGGCAGCTGGGTAGCTCAGTGGAGTGAGAGTCAGGCCTAGAGACAAGAGGTCCTAGGTTCAAACCCGGCCTCAGCCACTTCCCAGCTGTGTGACCCTGGGCAAGTCACTTGACCCCCATTGCCCACCCTTACCAATCTTCCACCTATGAGAGACAATACACCGAAGTACAAGGGTTTAAAAAAAAAAGTGAGTAGTAATTCTAATGTTTTCATTTTTACTTTATTTTCTCCTACAATGACAAAAGGATAGTAAATTCTAGACACAGACTAAAAGCAAAGAGTTCACCATATGATAGGAATTATAGCCTCCAGGCTAGAAATTGAGGCATAATGAGGAGCAATCCTTTTGACTGTAATCATGGTAACATTGAAGGCATCAAAGTAACGTGAACTTCAATCATCTTCCTTTCCCTTAGCATAGCCTCTGCTCACCCACTGTTGTCCAGTTCCTATCAGTAAGTGTGTGCCAAGTATATGTCTAGAGAGAGAGTAAAATGGCTCCTCAGTTAGTGATAATGCCCTTTGGAGCTTGACAAGACACACACTGTGTTCGAGTCACACTGTTTATGAGTAGTTCATACCCAATGTGGAAGGAACAGAAGGAGGGGATCCTCTGTTTTCTTGGAATTGAGGAATTGCATTGATCTCTATCTTAACTCTAGAGTACTTAAAATAGAAGCTGTTGTAGATAAGTTTCCTTCTCAGATGTGGGGGGCTCTTCTTGGCTTCTGAGCTTCCTTTCCAGGTCATGTACTTTGGTCTCCAGGAATCCTTCTCTGCTTCCCCCATTATCAATGTTCTCTTCCTCCTCCAACCATCTTACATTTGCTGATCTTTGTCACAGTTGGTAGATGACTAGCCTTAGAGCCAGGAAGACCTGGAACCCAGTGTAGCTCAGTGACTCAGAGTAAGTTACATCTACTCAGATGTCACAGTGGCCCTTCTTTTTTAAATTTTTTTAAACCCTAATATCTTTTATATATATATATATATCTCCTATATTAATTTTTTAAATTTGTTACAGGGCTAGGCAATGGCGGTTAAGTGACTTGCCCAGGGTCACCACAGTGGCCTTTCTAAAGCACAGGTCTGACCTTGTCAACTCCACTCACCCCCACTGGATAAGCTCCAGTGTCTCCCTATCATCTCCAGGATCAAATACAGCATCCTCCCTTTGTCCTCTGAAGCCTTTCCACCCATCCCTCCTATCTTTCCATTCCTCTTCTACTTGACACTCCATCTAAGCCCACCTACTCTTCCATCCAGTGGCACTGGCCTTCTTGCTGTTCCTCCAGCCTGTCTGTTTGGCCTTCTTGCCTGGAACACTTTATGCCTCAACTCTACCTCCTGGCTTCTCCGGTTTCCTTCAATTCTTAGTTAAAATCTCACCTTCCTCAGAAAGACTTTCCAACCCTCCTTAATCCTAAAGACTCCCCTCTATGGATATCATGAGATCATATTTGTACAGCACTTCAAACAGAGCCTGGGACATAGTAGATACCACCTCCATTCTTCCTTTCCCCCTTTCTCTTCTCCTATTCATTCTCTTCCTTTAGCAATTCATGTAGCTTGTTTATACATAGGTATTTGCAATTTCTTTTCCCCCCCATTAGACTGTGAGCTCTTTGAGGGCAGGACGGACTTTGCCTTTCTTCTGGTCTCCAGGATGTTCATTGACTGAACTATTTATTCTTTCATTGCTTTAGGCAAGTAGTGCTGACCTGCATTGGCAGAAGGAGTTTCCTCACTAGGTAGTTCCCCGTACCAATGAAATAATTAATTATAATAAAAACATTTAAATAGCAGTTACTCTATGCCAGACACCATGCTAAGCACTTTACAATTATTATCTCATTTGATTTAAAATCATCACAGTTCTGGGAAGGAAGTGCAGTTATTTTACTCATTTTACAAATGAGGAAACCAAGGCAGACAGGGATGAATTGACTTGCTCAGAGTTCACAGTAGTAAATGTCTGAGGCTGGCAATAAACTCATGTCTTTTTGATTTGGGGCTCTGTACTCTCTCCACTGAGCTAGGTACCTCTCTTTAATGGAGGATATTATATCCAGGAACTGGATACAGGAGTGGACTTAGATTTGAATCAGCTGCTTACTAGTTGTGTGGCCCTGGGCAAGTCACCTCACCCTTGTGGGTCTCAGTTCCCTCATCTATATACTCAGGACACAAATCTCTAGCTTCTAGCTTGTAGGCTCTTGTGAGGCTGCAGTCTCCTAGCCTGTGGAATGTGCTTGGACAACACTGATCACTCTATAGAAATGGGAGGGCTGGAGCTGCTGTTTATCCTGTCTGCATTTCTAGAAATCAGGGCAGGGCTGTGAGCCCAGCAGCGACTTCATCAAAGTGTATTGGTCAATTGGCCAGTCAACTCCAAATGGTCAAATCGACCCAAATATTTTCTCACTGAATTATCAATAGTTGTGTCCATGGTACCTAGTGCACAGGATCAATCCTTTGGGGCTGATTGGTGGTAGTAGTACTAGTAGTAGTCATGGTAGTAGTAGTAGTAATAATAGCAGTAGCAGCAACAGTAGCAGGAACACTAGTAGTGGTAGTAGTGATGGCAGTAGTGGTAGTAGTAGCAGTAGTTGCAGTTGGTGGTGGCATTTGAGCTGTGTCTTTAAGGAGGAAAAAGAGGGTATTCCAGACATGGGGGATGTCTAGTGAAAAGGCAGGAAGAGATTTTGAACCGAGCACAGCACAATAGAGATTCTATTCAGGCACTGCATTTTAAATGACTTATTATAGCACAGTAAATTTTTTTTTTTTTTTATTTCAAACCCTTAACTTCTGTGTATTGACTTTATAGGTGGAAGATTGGTAAGGGTAGGCAATGGGGGTCAAGTGACTTGCCCAGGGTCACACAGCTGGGAAGTGGCTGAGGCCGGATTTGAACCCAGGACCTCCCGTCTCTAGGCCTGGCTCTCAATCCACTGAGCTACCCAGCTGCCCCCAGCACAGTAAATTTTAATGGGATGCAGAGCTTATTTACTATATCATCTTTTCCCCTCTGTTAATGTTTATATGAAAGGAGTGATGTCATTTCTTCTTCCTATATAAATCATGTAAAGAAATCATCCACAGCAAGCGTCTCTCAGCAGCTCGGTTCCCAAGGAGATGTTCAATAGAGGGTCATCTATCCCTTAAGCAATTGAAGCAACAGCCTAGTCATCAGCTTGAGGGATGTGAATGCAAAATGGTCACTGACTAAGGAAACGGAAGTCGGGTGGTGTACCAATGAGCAGATGTTCTGAGCAGAGCCAGCCATCCTGGGGAATTTTAAAATAATGCCTGAGAACAGACATGCGGGTTGGATCTGGAAAGCAGGCGAGTAGAGTGGTCTCGAGTCAGGAGGTTTGGCTGGATGCTGGATTTCAGGAAAGACCTTCTCCCTGTCTAGGCCTCTGTTTAGTCATCTGTAGAATGGAGATGTCCAGAAGATCCTCAGGACCTTGTTTTCTAATTCTAGCCTCTGTTTTCCATGTTAAATCAAGTCAGCAAACATTCTGACATATTTACTCTGAGCCAGGCACTGTGCTGGATCCTGGGGATAAAAAAAGAAAAGAGTGGCCTCTGTCCTCAAGGAGCTCCCAGTCTAATGGGAGAGACACCACGGAGAGAGAGATGTACATGTAAGATAAACGTGTGTAGAGTAAATGGGAGGAAATTTCAGAAGGAAGGCATGAGCATTCCAGAGGTCTGGCAAAGGTCTCTTGCAGAAGGCAGGATTTGTGTTGAGACTTGAAGGAAGCTAGGATGATTAGGATGGGGATGTGAGGGAGAGAATTCCAGGCGTGGGATTGAGACTGTGAAAATGCTCAGGCAATATAGGGGTCATCTTGTTTGAGAACAGTAAGCTGGCCAACATCACTGGATCCTAGAGAACATAGAGGGCAGTGAAGTGTAAAAAGGCTGGAAAGTAGAGAGGGATCAGATCCTAAACGAGTTTGAAGGTTAGACAAATGATTCTGAATTTGATCCTTGTCATTTCTCCTTTGTTTTTGAATAGGATCAATGACATTGTGGGATGATGTTTTGACTTGCTTATTAATGGGGTTCAAATGAAGCAGATTGCACAAAGCTGTCAGCTTAACACTGTTCCAGAGTCACCAAAGTCCAGTGGAGAAATAAATGTCAGGACAACTGGTGATGCCAGGGATGCCATTTCAGTGTCCGACCAAGCTCCAAACATTTCCACAGTCCTCGATTCACTCCCCTTCATGACTACTGGAACCAATTGTTCTCATATGGCCATTCTGGAATGGGATGTCTTCACCAGCTTGGGGGTAGACATTCCCCTAATTCACTGATGGGCTGGATGCCTCTTAGTTATCATCAATCTAGTTTAGCTTGTTGGCCAAGGTGATTGTACCAGGGTGTGGCTGCTGCTGCACATGCTATAGCTTTTTGGAGTCATAGGTGAGAGCTGGGTGGCAGGTGGACACCAAGGAGGAAAGCTCTGAAAAGGGCTTGGCAAGTATTAATCCTCCTTCAACACCCATACACCCATTTGATCCTAAAGGCTATAGGGAGCCACTGGCATTTATTGAGTAAGACAATGACATAGTTAGACATTTGGTTTAGCCAAGAGGAGGGTGGACTGGAGTGCAGAGACTTGAGGCAAGTTGACCCATTGGAAGGCTAGTTAAATATTCCAGGTATTAGATAATGAGGACCTGTACCAGGATTGTGCAGTGTCAAGGACAGAATGGGAAGTGTAGAAGAAGTACTGCAAAGGTAGAATTGATGTATTGGCAATGGATTGGATATTGGGGGCTGAGAGAGACTGAAAAGTGGAACGTGACCAAGGTTTTGAGCATCACAGAGTGGGAGGATTGAGGTACCTTCAATAGTTAAAGGGAAGTTAGAAAAAGGGTGGTCATTTGGGGAAAGGTGATGAGCCCAATTTCTGATAGGTTGAACTTTATGATGCCTATGGAACATTCTGGATGAAATGTCCACTGTGCAGATGGAGGTGCAAAATTAGGGGTAAAGAGAGAGATTAGAGTTGAAAATGAAGATCTGGGAAGCATTTGCATGAAGAGAATAATTGAATCCATGAGGGTTAATAAGATTACCAAGTGAAATAATATATATAGAGAAAAGAAGTCCCAGGATAGAGTCCTAACGGACACATACAATAATTAGGAATGATGCAGGTGAAGATCCAAAAAAAAAAAATAGAGCCTGGAGAGCAGTCAGAGAAGTAGAAGGAAACCCAGCAAAGAATGCTGTCATAGAAACTTAGAGGAGAACATCAAGGAGACATCAGCCTACCTTTGACCACATTGGGACATGGACTTTCTGTCTCTGGTCACTATGCAAAGAGAATAATTAAAAAATTAGGGATACTGCTGTAGAGCAACAAGGTAATTACTTAGATAACATCTGAAAGAAAACATCTTTTCTTTTGATTCATATGAATTGGCCACATCTTGTCTACACACTTTGAAAGAACAACAAACTATCAAAATCTCTCCTTCACTGTTGTCCTTTAAGCAGAGCTTGAGAAAGACAAATATAACCCTATTTATCCCAGATGGAGACTTTTTATTCCCTCTGGCTTTGAGAAATAGTGGTATCCCTGGACATATTCTTCAAATTGAATGGAACTGGCTTTCAGGATGCTGAGGCATAAAACATGCAGATTTTAATTTTACACTCAATTAACACTCATTTGTTAAGTGACTATTTTGTGCCAACCACTGTGCTAGGATCTGGGGTTACAAAGAAACAAGAAGAGAGTCCTTGCCTTCAGAGGGCTTCTATCTCACAGAGCTATGTGGGATGCTGGGTTATCAGGCTCACCTTGACCAGTCACAAATCCTATCTTAGGTTTTAGGAAGTTGGGAGGGCCTCTAACAGAATCTAGGAGACAGAAGGTCCAAATGAGGGTGGATAAATGCAGCAATCCTAAGTCATCAACTAAATATGTCCTAGAATCCTAGAAGAAAGGCAGAAGGGACTGGAGAAATCATCCCAGAACAGATGGATCAGTTTCAGACTATGAGGAAGAGACTTCAGTGGCCATCTCTTTCAACCCGTAACTGACTGTCATCTAGCCAATTGTGCTGCCTTTGCTGGAAGGCCTTCAACATGGAGAACTGCCAGCCTGGCAGATGGTCTGTTCTACTTTGGGTCCCCTAAAGTCCTAAATGTGGGGCTGCGAGGGTCCTCAGAAACCATCTAGTCCAACTCCCCTTTTTTTAATAGATGAAGAAAACTGAGGCCCAAGGGTGAAATTGATGCAATAAAATATGTTCATTGTCCAGTGCTAGAAAGTTTGACTTAAAACATAATGAAATGAAGTAATTGTCCAATTCTAGGAACTTGGAATTGAAAAAAATAATAATGATGAATAGTCTTTTCCCTAAGAAGCTTATATGAGACAATATTTGTAAAGTACATAGCACAGCATCTGGCACATAGTAGGCACCTAATAAACCCTTATTCCCTCTTCCCTTCATAAAGGACTAGAATTGGGGATAGGGATAAGAGTAGGCAATAAACATTAATACACAAATAAGAAAATAAAAAGCAATTTCAAGGAGGGAGTAGTAAACCCTGAACTCCGTGAAAAACTGGTAGAGAGCTAATCAAAGCCTACCATTTGACAGAGGAGGAAGAGATGGAAAAAAAAACCTTCACCAAAGTCCAAAAATGTTAAGGAAGCAAACCCACACTCACTTCATATCCAATTCAGTGCCCTTCCTTTACTATGACATTCAGTACTTATGCTCACTAAGTAAGACATGGAAGTATCTTTCCAATACAGTGGTTCCAACAAAAATGCTGCTGTAATCTAAAGGGTTAAAATCTACTTTGTCCAACATCCTCCATTCCACGAGTTTCCTGCCTACACACTGAGTCTTTTGATGAAGACTGTGTTGTGGCATCATTTAACACTAACATGACAAGTGACATCATCATCATTTGTTGTGGATGGTTCTTTGTACAAATTTATGGAGTAGCCAGAGAAGCACCCGCCCTCCCATGCCTTGGTTCTTTCCCTTTCTCCCTTCCATCCTCCCATTTACTGCCACGTTTTAACAAAGGCTTTCAAGTGCATGCATTTGTGATCCTCAGAAAGGACAATACCAGCCATTAATGGAGATGAAGTTGAAATTCAGGAGTCTTCCCATTTCCTCCCCTTTTCTCCCACATGCCAGGCTCAAGTTTCCACACCTCTTTTTGCCTTCCCTATTATTCACTCTTTACAAATTCCAAAGCGAGTTCATTTTTCAGATATTTGTATCTGATCCCTAGAGGAAATTCTGCTCGAAAAGTCTTTCTCATGTTCTAGTCACTAGATAAACATCCAGTGGGTTTCAGCCTCATATTTTTGGATACCAGCTGTGGGCAGAGAGCCCTTTTCTTGAGTTTGTTAAACCATTAATGAAAATGGACAAACCATTCTACAGGAAATACGCTGTGATGGAATGGAGAGGGATTTTTTTTTTCTGTGAAATCCCCACTGTAGTCAACTACTTCTTTAAAATGGGATGGGCCATTTTGCAGACGGATATAATCCACATAGGAGGAAAAAAGGAAATGAGTGTAGATTTTAAAAATGAAAAATATAAATTGTGGCTTGGCTAGTCAGTTCCTTACATATTCCTGCCAAGATCCCACTGACTTAATTGAAAGGACTTTCTTTCAGACCTGAGTGTTGGTGAGGACGGTGTTTTCTGTGTTCATCTCCGCTGGGATTTCTGCGTAGAAAATGCCCCCATGAGGATTCTGGGAAACTCAGATGTCTCCCTCTTACAAATGTGGAAATGGACACTGAGAAATAGGAACATTTGCTTAAGTTTCCATGGAAAGACTGAAGTGGAGCCAAGAGTAAAACCCTTTTCCAGCAAAAAAAAAAAATCCAAGACAACATAAAATGCCATTTGAAGAACATAATTAAATTGGATCTAGTTTTCCCATTATCTAAGAGATACATGAAAGAAGCTGACAACTTCAGTTCCCTCCCCTCCACCCCTCTCTCTGTCATATACAGATCCTGTTTCTTTTTATCCTCAGTGCCTGATACAAACCCAGATTAAATGCTTCCTTCTGAGTCTTTGGCTATACATTTTTGAGTGAAGTTAAAAGCACCGTTTTGTTATGTGTAGTTATTGTAAGAGTGGTTAATATCTGGTCGTGGTCTGGTAGTTTGGTGCTGAGATCTGATGAGCAAGCGTAGCAGAAGCAAACCCTAAGGAAGGGGCTCTGGTCCATGAGACTGAGCAGGGCCAAGGAGTCCTTCTGGCTGGAAGCCATTCATGTGACAATTGAATCCACTCATCATTGGGCCTGCTTAGTGTTTACTGATGGGAGGGCTTAAAATGCTGCTTAGCTTCCTATGCTTCATGGAATTCCCAATTGGTGTGACCCAAGTGCACATGCAAAAGTTATATATATATATATATATATATATATATATATAGATATATAATTTCATATATATATTAGGGAAACTGTCATGTTCACAGCCCAGGGAGTGGCTACCCACAGTGTAAGCTAAATACATTTTGATTGTTTGGATTTGGGTCTATAACTATATTAATGTGGGGAATTCCTGGTATGAAAACTCCCCTGAGTGCTGTAGGTGAAGTCTAGTGGGAAGAAGCATGGTGGCTAGAGGACCAGTCTTGGAATGAGGAAGAAGAACAAGGATCAAGGGTTGGCCTCGTTGCATTCTGTAGGTCACACTAATTGGGAATTCCATGAAGCATAGGAAGACAAGCAGGATTTTATGCCCTCCCATCAATAAGAGTGACAAAAAGGAAATGTTGAATGTGTTGTCACAGGAACTGCATTTGGATCCTTGTTCCTTCCCTTTCTGTCTTGTGACAAACGGTAAGATATTTCATCTCTCTAAGCCTTCATTTCCTCATCTGTAAAATGAAGGGGTTGGATTGGCTTTGCCCTTAAGGTCTCTTCCAGATCTAAATATATGGTCCTAGGACCCCAGAGGCCCAAGAAATTTATTAGATCACAAATTACAAAACACAAACCAAATTAAACTTTATCTAGTCCTCTTGATCAAAATGTTTTTTTTTTTTTCCCCCTCAGAGACATGCCCAGACCTAGGCGAGGGGTAGAACAATCATGGGTGGGGCTCAAGCCTTTGGACACTGTGTAGTGTCTTTCCTGCACATGATGCTGTCTCAATGTATGTCTTCTGTACAGTATTATAAATCTCCCTTGATTGTATTATTATTGCTGGCTAGTGTCTTCCATAACTTCTATGATCCAAGGATGTTCACCTTTTGGCTGTTCTTCCTACAAAACCCTCCATTTTTTCTTTCTTTTTTTTTAACCCTTAACTTCTGTGTATTGGCTCCTTGGTGGAAGAGTGGTAAGGGTGGGCAATGGGGGTCAAGTGACTTGCCCAGGGTCACCCAGCTGGGAAGTGTCTGAGGCCAGATTTGAACCCAGGGCCTCCCGTCTCTAGGCCTGACTCTCAATCCACTGAGCTACCCAGCTGCCCCCAAAACCTTCCATTTCTGGATGCCATGTGCTTTCCCTGACTATCCTCCCATGCCTGGAATTCTCTCCCTCCTCATCTCCCTCCCTCAGCTTCCCAGGCTACCTTAAAAGTCTAAAGTCAGCTGAAGTCTCCTGTTCTGCAAGAATCCTTTCTGGATCCCCCTTAATCTCTGTGCTTTCCCTCTGCTGATTGTCCCAGTGTATGTCTCGTATGTCTCTGGTTGTTTTCAGGTTATTTCCCAGTGGGATGGTGAGCTCCTCCAGGGCAGGGACTGTCTTTGGCCTTTCTTAGTACCCCCAGTGCTAATGGCAATACTGTTGTAAGCCCTGCCGACAGTACAGATTGCAGTGATTGCTGCTCTCAAGCAGTCTAGTCTCTCGGAGGAGACAAATACATGGAAAGTTAGCTAAAGGCTACAAAATGTGGAAAATCTGTTCCACCTGGGAAACAGAGGCAATGAATGAGCTCTGGAGGGGGTCACCGAATAAACGCCACGTATTATTATTATATTGTCTTCCTCCAACTCAGTAGAATTTGTCCTAATAAATTCTGGTGTCATTTCTGTCTCATTAATTACAAAGTGAATTCCAGGGTGGGTTTGACCCCATCTCCTGGGTACCCACATGGCTAGACATAACCCATAGTGGAAGGTCAGTAAGATTTAGCTGGGCAGTTCTGGGGGGGGAGGTTCTCCTTTTCCCTTTCTATGTAGTTTAAAGGAGTTGGGTTTCTAGCACAAGGCCCATTGCCTAATATCTAGTAGTTGCTTCAGAGGTGATTTTTAGCACAGCTAAAAATTGTGGGCTTTGTGACCACCCACTAATGGCATCATCGTACCCCATCTTATAAGCATCTATTTGAGGAATTTCTAGAACACAAAGGCTACAACCATTGACAATCTGGACCCTACGGCAGATCTAACACAGCACTGAACCTTGGCTTAGCAGACATTCCTTCATGAACCTCAAAGCCTTTCAGCTGGTCTAAAGAATTGCAGGAGGATGTCATTTTATTTCTATCTTTTGACCTAAAAAGGGTTGATACTTTTATATGACCCCCTCCCAGACAGCCATCCCTACCAACAGAGTGAAAAAGAAGGAAAAAAATCCCGTAGTTCCAAAAAATTAGACTAAAAATGTCTCACATCATAGACTGTGTTCTAGGACTATCATCCCCCACTTCTGCAAAGACATAGGAGGGAATATTTTCACTTGCCCTCTTGGGGCTAAATTTGGCCATTATACTCTTTCACTGTGTTCAGTTTTAGTTTTATTATTTTTTATCTTTCTGATTCCATTGCCGGAGCCATCATAGATACTATTTTTGCGGTTGTGCTTGCTTCATTTTTCAATATTCTCTATACATATTCTCATCATCTCCGTGCTGATCATATTAATTATTTTTATACTATGGTCATATTCCATTGATTTCATGTGTCAGAACTTCTTTAGCCATTTCCCAATAAACTGCTGTTGACTTTGCTGGGAGTTCTTTGTTACTACTAAACATACTGCCATGAATATTATTTTTTGGTGCACGTGAGGGTTTTATTTTCATAAATGACCACTGGGGGGATAGGCCTGGTAGTGGGATCTCTATGTCCGAGGAGACAAACTTTTCAGCCATTTTCTTCACATAATTCCAAATTGATTTCCAGAATGCTTGGATCATTTCACAGATTTACCTGCAGTGCTTAAGTGTAACTGTTTCTCCAACCACATCTCCAGCATTAACTTTTTCCATCCTCTGGTTTGCTTGCCAATTTGTAGGATGTAAGGTGAAACCTTAGAGTTGTTTCTATTTGCATTTCTTTTTAACATTAATAATGTATTCTTTCACATGGCTTTTAATTGTTTACAATTCATTTTTTCATCTTAAATATCAGACATATTTCTAGATATAGTTGATGCGAAGGGTTTTTTTCCCCCTCCGTCGCTTCCTTTCTTATTCTAGTTTAATTATTTTTGTTCATTCAAAACCTTTTTTATTTGATGTAATCAAAATGATTTGTTTTTTTTTTTCTTTTGCTACTAATTGTTTGGTTATGACTCCATCTCTCTTCCTCTTCCCCAGCCATAGCTAATAGAAGGTAACTATGTTTTCTGTCTCTTTATTTAATGGAAATATCTTAAATATTCATGTCATATCCATTTACAATTTATAGTGGTATACACATACATCATAACATTTTACCTTTTTTGACTTAAGACGATAATTTTGGGGCTTAACTTTTTTCTCTTCTCCCCCGCTCTCTTTCTCTTCCATTTCTTTTTCAAGGTGAAAGTCTGGTTCCAAAACAGAAGGATGAAATGGAAGCGAGTTAAAGGAGGCCAGCAAGGAGCTGCAGCCCGGGAAAAGGAACTGGTGAATGTGAAAAAGGGGACCCTGCTGCCTTCAGAGCTCTCCGGCATTGGGGCCACTGGCCTCCAGCACACAGGGGACTCGTTAGCCAACGACGACAGCCATGATAGCGACCACAGCTCCGAGCATGCTCACTTATGATACCGAGCGCGGGATGTGCCGAGCGAGCGCTGTTCTCAGGAAAGAAACGCTAGCATGGCGAGCCTTACTTACCCAGACACGGTTTACAGAGGGAGAAGTCAGTGGCCATGAGCATTGGTTTTATGAGAGTCGGCCTTCTCCTGCCTGCACCTCTTGAGCTTTAGAGAGGGCTGACAACAAGTGCCACTTCTCTCCGAGGGGCCTCCACGGTGATGATGCTGAAGATGGACTTGCTTGGAACATTCCGCACTCGTTGGCCATGCCTTGGACAATGGGCAGGTCTTTGCTTAGCTTGCACTGAAAAATAAATTGCTATGGAGAGCAAAATAGGAGACATTTTATCCTGAACAGTCCCAGGGCCCCAGATCACTGTTTATTGGATAAGAAATGTATTTTAACTCTGTATATATTTACCTTATGGCATTTTCCTGTCTTCACTAACTTTTGCAAAGCACTCATATTAGCTGATGGCAATAGACACTCCTAATGACAATCTTCATCTTGTCTCCCTGTTTTCTTGTTCCAAAGACAGAGCATTAAGTGCTAACTTCGTGTTCCTTCCAATAGAGGAAGACGGAGTAGAAGAAATGGAGAGAACACACCCTTCTTTGTACCACAGACAAAACAAATCTTCTGTTGCATTTACTATCAACTGCTGCTAATAGGGTATTATAGACCTTACCTAGCTCCTCAATTCTTCCTATCTTATAGCTTGAAAAAAAATGTTTTTTTAAGGATCATAAAAGTCAGTGATCTTTCAGAAAGAGCTTTGTATGCCAACTATTGCCCAGTCATCTCTATAAAATACCAGAAAATATTAGGGATTGTTTCTATGATGAGAATAGGCCAATTCACAAGCAGGAAGGTTTTTATTATCATTGATGTTTTTGACTATGATATTGAATGGCACCAGATAAATTGTAAGGCAAAGTTGGTAGTTGGTAACTCCAAAACTGTCTCCAGCTTAAGTTTGTCTTAATAAAATTACACAATGTTTTTTCATATGTATGTGTACATATAGAACACCAAAGCCTTAACAGAAGACATGACTGTAATTTGTAAAAAAAATGTTTAATAAATGATCCTTTTAAAATAATGACATTTTGTTGATTTCCTAAGAATATATGAAAACCTCATGTCAGTTGTTGGGCAGGTAGAAAAACCATTCTCTTCTAGTATGAGCCAGCTAAATCAGTGCTGTAAACTGAGCTTTTCTTCTAGGATGAACCTGTTCCATTGTACCTTGGTTTACTCCAGAAATTTACATTTCAAAGGAGAAAAAAGGTAAATGAAGACTTAGCCTAAAATGTTGTTGACACACTTCAATATTTTTATGGTCCTATAAATTCTATAGGTTTAGATAAGCTTTACTTCAATAAAAAAGAAAGCCCGTGGGGAAATATGTCATTGGATCTTTCATATAGTGTGATACAGAATATAGCTTAATTTTGATTTTTTTAATCAATGGAAGGCAAAATTAAATGTGAGTCTTAAATGAAGTGGATTTCAGGAGATAATTCTGTGTGAAAAAAATATATTCTGCCATCTCACAGAAGTCATCAAGATTACTATGTCTCCAGTCAGGGAAGTAGAGCATAGATGTCAAGGAGAGTAATGAATTCATTGATTCCCTTTCATACTCATCCTAGTTGTTTATGGCTGCTTAATGAATGTTTTACATTGCATAATGACTTTTTATTAATTAGCCTTTCCTGTGAAAAAAATGTTAGATCAGGCCCCAAAAAAAAAAAAAAGAATGAGAAATGCCAGAAATGCAATGAAAGACCCAACTTTCTAAGGGCATGGAGTACAGAACAGGTGTTGGTCTTCATTAATGGAGATCATTCCTTACCATAAATTCTCTCTGCTGATAAAAATCATAGAGCTAGGAAAAATAAAATATAATGCAACAAAACAGTACAATGGGAGGGAGAAAGGATAAAAATAAAATGCAGAAAATCTCAGATTTTTCTTTGTTCTAAAGTTAGGTATCCTCTATGAAACTGAAGGAATATGTCCCCCCCCCATACTCAGCCTATTTGTCAGTAGAATATATGATTATTAACAGAACCATGGAATTTAAGAGTTGAAAAGAAACCTCAAAGAATAATTAAGTTCGGCAAAGGATCTGAGTAGGGATTGCAGTTAAAGTATCTACAAGTACTCATCCATCTCTCAATCACCAGGAAGTGATTTTCTCTACCTCCTTTTCAACTTGGAGAAGCTCTAACAATTTGGAATTCTTTTTTCTTCTTCTATTGAGTACAAATCTTCCTTGTTGCAATTTCTACTCATTTGGTCCTTGTTTTCCTCCCAATCCTAAGGCAATGGCTAGGCAGAATTGCTTTTGTATCTTAGCAACCTTTATGATACTTGAAACAAATCCTTGCCTTCCTTTAAGACTTCTCTTCTGTGGATTCATCATTGTTAGTTGCTCCAACAGCTAATTGACTAGCATGGTTTTATGACTTCTTATTGTATAGATTGTCCTTATCTCGACATATGCTAGTTTGCCAATATTCTTCCTGAGATGTGGAACCATCTAGAGTGAACACAGAAGTATAGATGTTTCTTGGCTGGGCTATAGAGAGAATATTATCTCCTATCATCTAAATATCATGCCATTGTTAATAAAATATAAGACCATATTTTTATTTGCCTGCTATGACATATTTCTGGATTATTTTGAGCTTTCAACTCACCAAATCCCAGGTTGTTGTTGTTGTTAACTTCAAATGCATTTTAGACAACTTCAATCTATTTTTGTGCTGTTAATGTTTTGGGCCCATATATAAAACTTGACATTTATTTATGTCAAATTCCCTTTCTTTCCACTTAAATCTCACTGGTTGAAAATATTTCTGAGCCTGATTGCCCTTCCAACTCCATGTCATCCAAACATTTTATAAACAAGCTATATGTGCTTTCATCTCAATAATAAAAATGTTAAAAGTCCAGGGGAAAAGGCAGTCATGGTACTCTCCAGTAGGAATCTTATTCCAAGTTGACATAGTTCCATTGCTAATCTATATGTCCAGTCATTTGACCTAGATTGCCATCATGCTAAATCTCCCTATCTAGTTCACAGATGTCATGGAAATATTGTCACACGACTTGCTAAATTCCAAGTATAACTTTTTTTAAAAATCTAGTTACCTTATTCAAAAAGAAAATTAAGAGAAATATGAAATTACTTTTTTTCTTAAACCCTTATCTTACATTTTAGAATCAATACTAAGTACTGGTCCCAAGGTAGAAAAATAGAAAGGACCAGGCATTCAGGATTAAGTGACTTGCCCAGGGTCACATAGCAAGGAGGTGTTTGAGGCCAGATTTGAACCTGCGACATCCTGTCTCTAGGCCTACTTCACAATCTACTGAGTTACCTAATTGTCCCCAAAATGATTTATTCTTAATGAGCCCTTGGTAACTATTAATGACCATCCTTTCTCTTTCTAAATATGAAAACATCATCCCTTTAATAATATATTCTTTAATATTGACAGCAACTATAATAAAGTTCCATTATCTATAACATGAAGCATCCAACCTTTTTACTTAACAGTCCAAAAGGATGATCCATTTGTCTTTAACTCTACAGTACCTAACCTGTTCACCACCAGATTTCCATGATCACTGACTGCAGCTCAGCAATCACACTCATCAGCTCTATCAGGAAATATCCTGCTGTTTAGTTCACCCAAGCCTGGTAACTTGATTCACTGGGGCTGCTAAAAACAAAACAAAACAAAACAAAACAAAACAAAACAAAACAAAACAAAACAAAACAAAACAAAACAAAAAAACATTCTTACTGCTGCTCACCTTGGCTTTCAACTCTTTATTAATCTTATTTATTTAGTCTTAGTAAATTCAATGATTCCATTTGGAAGACAATAAAGAAACCAACATAAAAATTGAGTAGTTCTGTCTCCCATTTGTGTCCATCCTGGTACTGTTTTTCTTTTCTATCTCCGTTACCTATCATAGCTTCCACTTTCATTTTCTTGTATGCACATCTTTTAAACATTGGAATTAGTCTGTACTAATTTAGACGACTCTCGTTTTTATTCTGCATTGGAATCTGTTTCACTTGTCATCAACATCTCATTCTTAAAAGCACATCTTCCCTCTTTGGGTGACTGCCTTGGTAAAAATTTTGGCCATGAGCTCTTTCCTAGTCCTCCTCTAAATTCTTTGGATTCTGCTTTCCCAAATCCTATGGACTATGTCAGCCATTGCCTGGATTCCCCTTTCATCCAGTTCTGTGTCATCATTGGGATGCCTCTCTAGTCAAGTTCTTCAGAACCTCAAACTCATATTAGAATATTATCATCCTTGACTGGGATGCTGAACTAAAATATCCATTGGTGCTGATGACACCTCCATGGGTGGGTGGAGAAGGACAGGGAACCAAAATAATCTTGACAAGTCGGGGAAGTGGTAGGATGTAAATAGGTTTGAGTATAATAAGGACAAGTGAAGGATAATTCGATTGGGCAGGAAAATAATTTCCAGAAATCCAAGACAGGGAAGGAATGTCTTTGAGCGAATGTGGAAGAAACACTCTAAGTGTTGTAGTCCACCATAATTTAAATAGGAATAAGAAATATAGTCCAGTCATTGAAATAAAAAGAGTGATTCAGAATACTTGGAACTGAGCATAGCATGAAGGACCCAGATGTGTTGTGTAGGGAGGGCCAGCTTATTATCCAAGGCGTGTGCCCTCTGGAGGCCACAGCTGGCACAGGATGAAGTGAAATTAGAGGATGCAAAGGAAAGCCATAAAAATGACAAGGAGAGATGCAAGGTGAGAGCCACAAGACTGGTTTGACCTGGGAAAATGGAATCCGAGAAAGTACTTGTAGTTTTGCCCATCTTTAAAACTGGTAGAAATAATCGGGTACATGTCAGGGAGGCCCTTCTTTCCAGAGAGAAAAGGATAAGCGGTCACACTCCCAAACTACTATGCTGAAAGGGACTTCCATTCATTCATGCTTTTGTTTGTTTTCAAAGCCCTCACCAATATTTTACCATTCACCCCCTGCTCAAACACCTCCGCTGAGGAGATGGTTTTATTTTCTCATTTATTGATGAGGAAACACTGGCCCAGAGAGGCTAGTTAAGTTGTCCTGGATCACAAATCTAGTAAATATCTAAAGCAGAATGGGAACTTGGCTCTTCTTGACTTGGACTAGTTTTCTATCCAGTGTACCACACAGCCTCCCTATTACAAAAAGCATTTTAAAATAATTTTCTAAATACAAGAATTGTGAGTCACTGGAACACTTAAACAGAATAGTAACAGATCATCCTTCTCTAGGATTTATCAAAAATATTTTGTTACTTTTCTGGAGTGCTTAAGTCCCAAACTGCCCAGAATCTGCAGAGTTGGTCTGATAGCATCTCTAGGTCCTTGCCAGAAGAGAGATTATCTTGCTGGCAGCTGAGACACTGATGTGCTTCCCAAGTGGGTTCAAAGACAATCCCTAACAATGAGCTAGAACCCTTTCCTCTGAGCTGGGATTCTGATGAGCCTGGTTTCTTACTGTGTAATTCTCATTTCGTGTCATCCTGTAATTCTAACCCATGCTCTGTTGTTCTATGGAAATTCACAGGATAAGAAATTGGCTCTGGTCCTCACTCCTAACGGAGCATGGATGCCTCTTGCTCTGTAAGTAGGCTGGGTGTTTGGTTAGGGAGATTTTCCCAGCTGGGTTGGGAAACAGGAACCCTGCCACATGGTTTTTACAATTATCCCACACATTTCCAGATCTTTTGCAACATGGCCCCAGAGCTCTCTGACCTCTCATTGGCCTGAACTACTCTGCATTGATTACTTTTCTTCTCTGGGAGTCATGTAGGGGGCCCAATATGGGGGTTGAGTTTTCTCCATGCAACTAAATTTCCCAAAGACAAAAACTGGAAAAGATAAATTAGTGGATGATTTTGAAAGCTCTCTGAGGATTTCTCAAGAATGCCAGTTAAGACAGGTAGAGAATGGAAGGAAAAACTAAGCACCGACAGTAACTTTGCAGTGTTTCTATAAAACATAGATTTGGAGAATACGTGTTGACTTTAGAGTCAGAAGGACCCAGGTTTGAATCTCTTTCCCTTGTAACATTAGCCTTACGGCTTTGAACAATTTACTTAAGCTCTCTAAGATGCAGTTTGTTTGTCTATAATATGGGGTAATACTCAACCCTTAGGAATACTGTAAGGCTCAAATGAGATCACACATACACACACATGTGTGTGTGAGTGTGTGTGTATATCTATATCTATATCTATATCTATATCTATATATATGGAGAGAGAGAAAGAGAGATCACATGAACTTTAAAGTCTCATATGTGTTACTCCTTTCATATTATTATCGGCATTTTAAATTCACTGAAAAGTAAAAGAAACTGTGGAGTTAGAAGGAATGAATGAAAAATTATGTATTTATGTGCTTAACATGAGAAAAACAGAAAGAGGGAGACAATTCCTTTCCTCCAGGAACTCACAATCTAATTGGGGGAAATAATGTAAAAAAAAAAACCAAGTCTGAATATAGGATTCTTGGTTGATGGTTGAATCAATCAGTCAAACAATAAGCATTTCTTAGGGTCATATTTGGTGTCAGCCCCCAGCAGAGTGGAGGGAGGTCAGGGAGGCAGTAAACATTTATTTAGCACTTCTTATATTCCATGTACCATGTAAAGAGTTTTACAAATATTATCTTTCTTGCTCCTCACAACTCTATAATGTAGGTGATATTATTATCCTCATTTTATAGTTGAGGAAACTGAGACAAATTAAGAGTAAATGGTTTGCCCAGGGTCACAGAGCTAGCAAGTGCATGAGATTAGATTTGAACTCATGACTTCCTGACAGCATCTGTAAAATGTGCATGATCACACTTCTACTAACTACTTCATAAGGGCGTTTGTGAGAATCAAATGAGATAATGTCTGTAGAGAGTGTTATTAAAAATGTCAACTATTATTAGTATCATTACCTAGAAAAATTCACTGGAAACTACCTGTAATATCTAGATCCCTTGAGCTAATGACTGAGAATGAGCCATTGGGCCACTGCCAGTGTGTCCTCACCTCTTGGCAATGCTGAGTATCTTACAGGTGATAGTTGGATGACCTTTGTGATAGTTTTAAAAGCTTTTGAAATGTCTTAAGAAAAGAGAGGAATGAATAGACTGAAGACTGAATTATTGGAGAGAGCATTTTCCTCAATGAGGTAACAGGTCCAGTGGAGGACTGGAGTGGAACATGCCATTCAAGTCACCCAATATTTCCTGAACCTCAATTGTTGCCAAATATGAATCCACTCCATACACCAAGCACAAAAATCAAGGGGAATGAATCAGAGGCTACTCAGCAGAGGTACCATTCTAGAATATTAACTTAATGTTTGTACTAAAGGTTTTATTGTCAATGGAGAAGAGAAATTAACTTGAAAAGATAGTATCTGGTTCCCACTGTTCCTGAAAGTCCTTTCCATAAGTTTGTCTTTTTTTCTGGAAGTTCTCTCTGCTTTGGTTCTCATGAAGAAAGTGTCCTTGTCCCTCTGAGAAGAAATTTGTAATTTCCTGTAGGGATCCCCTGTTTGGTTTGTTCAAATGAAAAACAATCAGGAAATGAGGAAAAATTCTGACCTATTAGACAAGGGACTCAAACATTGCAGGTTTCCTTTGGCTTCCAAAAATTTGGTGTGTACACCCACATTTTTTCAACTTTTGGAATTCACAGGATTGGTCTGCAAACTTGTAAGAAAACATCCCCTTGTCTGATTTTCACATTTCCAGTCTTCAGCTTGCCAGAAATATCCAAGAACAGTTCCTCTGTCTTTCTCCCTCCCTCTCTCTCCCTTTTTCCCTCTCGCCTTTCTCCACTCCCTTTTTTCACCTCCTCTCTTCTCTTCCCTCTTTCTTTCTCTCCTTCTCTCTTTCTCTCTGTTCTAGTATTTCAGCATTTCTACTTTCAAGTCTGGCAGGAAAACAATGGTAGATTTAAAACAAACAAAAAAAAGTTCATGGAAAATGGGTTCTTTATCCAACTTCTTAGATCTCATCAAGAATGAGACTTAAGATTTTGCATAAATTTCACTTGATCCAATGCTGTTTCCTCCTATACATTTTTATAACATTCTGTTCAAGCCATTGTGGCATTGACACCATTGAAATGTACAGATGGATCCGATAATGAATAAGAGACATGGAAAAACAAATCCCTTTAATTCTGCATTCCTTCTTTTTTTTTTCCTCTTAATAGCTGGATCATGCTTTAGTCCAGATTTTCTTCTGTATTTATACTGGCCAAGGGGAATTCTCAGAATAAAAGACAGTGTACAACCATGATTGGCGAAAAATTTTAAAATATATTATAAAGAAATATTAAAATACCAATGAATTTACAACTACAGATCATCTCCAGTTTTTTTTCCCTTTAGTTTTATGTGAGGAGACAAGAGCTTAATACCATGAGTCAAAAAAAAAAAAAAGATTTCTGCTTAAGTCTCCATCATGGCTTTCCTGTCTTTTTTTAGCTGATATTCTTTTTTCTTTTTTTAAACCCTTACCTTCCGTTGTGGAGTCAACACTGTGTATTGGTTCCAAGGCAGAAGAGTGGTAAAGATGGGCAATGGGGGTCAAGTGACTTGTCCAGGGTCACACAGCTGAAGTGTCTGAGGGCAGATTTGAACCTAGGACCTCTCATCTCTAGGTCTGGCTCTCAATCCACTGAGCTACCCAGCTGCCCCCACAGATGATATTCTTGAGTATATGAGTACTCACGTATTTGAGTATTTAAGCTTTTGAAAACAGAGGACTTGTTTCAGATAAGTTGTAGGATTTAGGAATACTACAAACACTGACGTCTGTTGGATAATTTGGTATACATTGACCTAGTACCAGGATGGCACAGTTCTTAGCAATAGTGAAGGAGATTTTTACATACTGGACTACATTTTAGCTGGTGTTTTCATCTATGTTTATGTGAACAATAATGGAATCACAGAGTAGGTTTAGTGCCAAACTCTGACCCTTGGGAAGCAGCATGCCTGAGTTTTCTCTCTTTTATCTCTCCATTATTAGGGTTTTCATAGGGTTATATGGTGGGAATGACCACAGGGTCCCTCTAGTTCCACCCGAACAAGAATGCCTGATGTTGCTGCTACTGAGAAGAACAATATTGGTAATGAGCATGATGAATAACTGAGATTTACAGAGCATTTTAAAGCATCCACAAAGCCTTCCATACATTAGGACATTTCCTCTAGAACATGCCCTTAAAGTATCTAGCCTCTCCTTGAAGTCTTCCCAAAAAAGGGAACCCCCTGCCTGTGAAAAAGAAAATTTTGGGAATAAGGGAATAATAGATGCCAGACAAACTGGGGACACTCTCACACCTCACAAGGGAAGGACTGACAGGTAAACACAGGGAAACCAAATGGGATGTGAGGTTTGGGAATGACAGTTGGTCAGGTAACTGACAATCTATCAACCAGGGAAAGCCAGTGAAGTGGTAACTTCAAGATGTAGGTTCTTTATGGCCTAGAGGAGACAGGAAGTACAAATAAACTGAATTTATTCGTATTAAATGAGAGAAGTGGAAGAGAAGAGTTTCTATACTATGGAATAGCCCAAATGATTTAACTAAACTAAGTTCTAAACTAAGCTAAACCTCTACTAGAATAAGAGGGACTGGAGAGGTGGGCTTCTCACTGCACTGGTCCACAGTGCTCCAAGATGATCATAGATGTCACAGGAACCAGGAACAAGTCCAATATACATCCAGTCAATCCAAAACCGCTCTAGGGAGTAAGTTAGATAAATCTGCTGTCCACCAACAGATAACCCAGACCTTTCCTCAACCTAGGCCACAAAAGTTGCTTGAAGTATCTTCTTCTCAGTGAAATCCAAATCCCACTCTATCAGCTCGTTGGATACCTGGCAAAGCTGGATCACACAGCCAAAACCTCCTTCCTTCAGCTTGGTCAAACCACCCTCTCCTTTTTTCAAACCCCAGCTTCATTCCATTATGGAATGCTCAGGTCTTTAGAGACAGCCTGACAGCCTGGGTGCTAATTTCCTAATTTCCTTATTACACCTGTAAGGCAGTCCATTCCATCCTTCATTGTTCTAATCATTAGCTGTCTTGTTGTTTTCCTAATGTCAAGAATAACTGAATCTCTCTGCACTTTCTTCCATTATAAGCAGTTCTGTACTCAAAGACAAAAGAGGATATGCCTACCTTTTCCCCATAAGAGCCCTTCAAATAGTTGAAGACACTATCATTTCTCTGAGTCTTCTCTTTTCCGTGCTGAATGTCATCGGTTCATCCAACAGACACTCACAATGCATGGACTCCAGGCTCTTCTCCACCCTTGCTGATTATCTCTAGATACTGTCAATTGCCTTTCCCAAAGGGCCTCTCAGCTCTGACTCCAATACTCTTGATATGCTATGGTCAGGACAGAACAATAGTTAACAATTATCTCATGATTGGAGGTTTGCCAAGTGCTTTATGTAAATTGACTCATTCATTCCCTAATTTCAGCCTTGTAAAATAGTAGCTCTCATTATCTTCATTTTACTCATTAAGGATCTGAAGCTGAGGAAGGTCAAGATATCCCCAGATAGGTAGGGTTGGATCCTTGGTCTCTATTGCTCTAAGCCCTGAGCCCTAGCAGCCATGGCCCATACCCTCTCCCACTACAGAGAGAGAGAGAGAGACAGACAGAGAGAGAGAGAGAAAGGGAGAGAGAGAAAGAGAGAGAGAGAAAGAGAGAGATTACCACTTCTTTATTCCAGGAAACTCTGTCTCTGAATCAGCTGAAGATTATATTAGTTTCTTTGAATTCCCATTGTTGACCCATTGAGCTCATAGTCCACTAAAACTCTCACTGTTCCCTAGAATCATCTTCTACTGAGTTGATTTTTTGAACCCAAGATAAAAAACAAAAACAAACAACAAACAACAAAGAAACAAATCTCAAACTCTTTACATTCAATCATATAACCTTTTATCTTCTTTGCTACAACCCAGCAGTGCTACCTTGTATAGATCTTTTTAAAACTCCACACTATCATTAATTTTCATTGTATTCACTTTCTTTCCTTCTTTCATTCTTGAACTCATTCATCTGGAAGGTGTTCAACATGCTGCTAATGAGTAGTTTCCATCATGACTGATCAGGTACTTCAGTAATTCTTCAATAGGAAAAAGAGTTTTGAAAGGCATAATAACAACTACACAGATAATACTCCAAAGTTCTCAGAAGATCTTGATTTTAAATGTGTTCTCTTCCTAAACCCCAGCTGGCTTTGGCCAGCTTTCCTTAAAGAAAAACATTGGTACGGGAGCCCAGCCAGTGTTAGTAACCCACTCATCAAAGATCCAAACTCATCCTTTATTTTTTTTTTTGAAAAATATAAGAATTTTTATTTTATTTTTATTTTTTAGAAAAAAATTTCCATGGTCACATGATTCATGTTCTTGCTCTCTCTCTCCCCAACTCCCTAACCCCCCCCCCCCACTCCCCAGTAGCCAATGTGCATTTCTACTGGTTTCTTCCTGTGCCATCAATCAAGACCTATTTCCTTATTATTGATAATTGTTCTAGGGTGGTCATTAAGAGTCTACCTCCTAGTCATGTCCGCATCGACCCATGTGTTCAAGCAGTTGTTTTTCTTCTCTGTTTCCACTCCTGTAGTTCTTCCTCTGAAGGTGGGTAGCATCTTTACCATAAATCTCTCAGAATTGTCCTGGGTCATTGCATTGCTGCTAGCACAGAAGTCCATTACATTTGTTTTTACCACAGTGTATCAGTCTCTGTGTACAATGTTCTTCTGGCTCTGCTCCTTTTACTCTGCATCAGTTGCTGGAGGTCATTCCAGTTCACATGGAATTCCTCCAATTTATTATTCCTTTTAGCACAATAGTATTCCATCACCAGCATATACCACAATTTGTTCAGCCATTCCCCAATTGACAGGTATACCCTCATTTTTCCAGTTTTTTGACACCACAAAGAGTGCGGCTATAAATATTTTTGCATATGTCTTTTTCCCTATGATCTCTTTGGGGGTACAAACCCAGCAATGGTATGGCTGGAGCAAAGGGCAGGCATTCTTTTAGCACTCTTTGAGCCAAACTCATCCTTTAGTGCAGTGATGGTGAACCTTTTAGAGATGGAGTACTGAACCCTGCCCCCATCCCAACCCTCAGACCAAATGCTGTGCCTTCCCCTGCCCCCAGAGACCAAGTGCTGGGCATCCCTTCCCTTCCATTACCCCATACAGGAGAGCGAGAAAGCTCTGCCATTGGGCTGCTGGGCAGAGGGGTGGGTAAATTGAGGAATGTCCTCAGTGTTATGAAGAGAAGGGAAGGAGATTGACCTGATCTCTCTGCTTCCCTCCAGCTCTGCTGCCTGCAAGCTGCCCACCTTTTTCCCATGTGCTCCCATTGGGCTGCTATGCAGAGGGGCAAATGAAGTGAGGGATGTTATCAGGCATGGTGGAGAGGTGGTGGAGAGGAGGAGGATAGAATCTCTGCTCCAGTCCCTCTGCCTTTCTGGTAATAGATTCTTAGGGTTGGAGGTGGGAAGGGCGGCTGCATGCCCACAGAGAGAGCTCTGTATGTCATCTTTGGCACCTATGCCTTAGGTTTACCATCACCGCTTTAGCATGCCAGATACATTTACCAAGGATACTGCAATGTACATGGGGTATCCAGCAATTGCTTTACTGTTTAATTGACAGAAAAGTTCATCACTGTGAACACCTGAACAGACCAAAAAGACCTGATAGCTTCCAGTAGATAAGGAATCTTTGTGATGACCTAGTGACTGTTGGAAAATCATATAAAAAGTTTTTATTTAAAATCGACTTTGAGGCTTAGCCTCCACTGCCCTGTATGTGTTAAAAATGATGTTTGAGACTGGGTTTTTTTTTGAATTTTTAAGAAAAAATAATTACAATTATGTTATTTTTTATGGATTAGAACACAGAAGAATAAGATTATTGATTTGGATTCAGGAGGAATCTCAAATGTAAATTTCACTAATTCAAATTCTTTATTTTGTAGATGAGAAAATGAAGATCCAGAAAGTTAAACTTGGCCAAGATGACCTAGAGAGAAAATGGCTGAGTAGGGTGCTTGTGGATGTGTTTGAATGAAATTAGAAGAACTATATGTACTTTTTCACCTAACAATGATCATTTTCCTTTCCTTTCCTAGGCCTTTCTTTAAATCCTGAATATCCTTTGTTTTATTTCTGTATAAGAGCTCTTTCTCACAAACTAATATAAATGAAAAATTTTCCTAATGAGTTAAGTAGATCAGTGAAATGAAGGCTTTTACTCATTGGGAAACTGAACAAAAGCTGACCCCACCAACCATGCTGGGATGATTCTTAGACTGGAATCTAAACCAAACATGGCTGATCATCCCATTTCCCCCAGTATCTAGTTTAGCAGATTCTGATGGCAAAAAGCTGTAAAATTTTTTTTGTTGTTGCTATTGCTCACCTAATGAAGGAGAACCCTGACAACTATGATCTTTCTTTGTTTTCAAGCCACATCTTTGTGCTGTGGGGCCCAGAATGGGGCAAGGGGGGAATGTCAAAGTGCAAATCCTATGGAATGCCCAGGGATTTTCTCTCTGCCTTCCTTCCTCAGAACATGGCATCTGGACCCAATCTGGAGTGATGCTAAAATGGGTATCATGCACTGGGGTATCATGCACAATCCATGGGGATTACTTGCTGCCTCCCATAGACACATGTGCAAGAATTTCAGCTTTTGATTCTGTGGGCAATGAGGATGGTGACCCTTTTAAGGTACACATAAACTTTTCCTTTCTTGTAGGGAGAAGGAATGGAGAGCAATATGGCAGTAGCCACCCTCAGAAACCAAATCCATCCTCAACAATAGGCTCTTTCTCTTGCCACTCTCTTTGTCCTCACTAACTTTTGCAAATTGGATGTCTTTGAGTGGTTTAGGGAATGCCTTCACTTCCAAGCAAGATATATGTACTGTAAAGGAAGTGTGCCTTAAAAAAGGGCCCTTCCACACAATTATCTTTGATTACATTAGGCACCATGTGGGGAGGAAATTATACTACTTAAATCTAAGTATCATCTCTTTCTTTTTCAAACACTTGTCTTATTTTCCAGAATTGACACTAAGTATAAATTCCAAGGCAGAAGAATAGCAAAGTCTAGGCAGTCGGGGTTAAATGAACTTGCCCAGGGTCACATAGCTAGGAAGTATCTGAAACCAAATTTGAACTCAGAACCTCTCATCTCAAGGGTCTAGATCTCTATCTAGTGAGCCAACTATCTGCCTTAGCATCTTCTCTTAATACATTTCAGATATATGGAACTCAATCTATTTTGAAAGTAACTGTTTGGATAATGATATCACACGAAAGACAAAGATAGCTCAGTCTTCCAGAAACCTTTGCAATGGAGAATTTAGAACATTTGGAAATACCAAATTAGAGCATAAATCACATTTCCAATGTATTTAATGATGCAGAATTTCTGGCTTGAAAAATCAAGAAATATATTAAATATATACCAACATAAGATTTATTTCTAGAATTATGCATTTTCCCCCAGAAATCATATTCTTTATTTTTAAGTTTAATTTTATCATTATTTTAATAATAGATTTCCACATACATTTTCCAGAGTTATATGATACAAATTGTCTCTCTCCCTTCTTCTCTCCCTCTCCCAGAGCAGAGTTATACATGTATTATCACACATATTTCCATATTATTCATTTTGTAAGTAATCTTACAGAACCAACCCCCCCAAACATATACCCAAATAAACAAGTGATAAATCATATGCTTTCATTTGCATTTCTATTCTAACAGTTCTTTTTTCTAAAGGTGGATAGCATTCCTTTTCATAAGTCCCTCAGAATTGACCTGAATCATTATATTACTGTGAGTAGTGTGTAGTTGGAAATTTGATGCATTTGAGCTGCATTGCCCAGCATCCATTTGAGCTGCATCTCCACCTCATGTCCTGGAATTTGGGAAATAAATTTGCTGAAGACCTCCCCCTCAGGGAATTCTCTGCTCTGGTGACTCTGAGCTCTCTCCTGGTTGTGTGGTCTGGGAAACTTTTTTCTCTTTATTGAGGAGTATTTGGATTATTATTAAATCTTCAAATCCTACATATATATTTTGGAAACCATGAAAGGATTCAAACCCTCAATCTTCTGATTTTACCATGGTAATAAATTCACTAGTTGACCAAGACATCATAATTCCCTGTAAATCTGAATACAATATACCCATCCTTCCTCTTCAAAAGCCAAAATTGGGGTCGAATGGCTAACATCTCTATCAATTCATCCAGGATTTCAGGGCTGTAAACAATCACTTTATAAAAAGACACCCTGTAGTTTCCAACATAAACATTATTATTTCTTCTATTCCTAGCAGAGCTACATACTTTTACTGTAGTAGACTTGTGCTCCACTGCCTTTCTATACCCATACATGAAGATTCCAGGCATATCTTTGCTTTCACCTGGAAGGGTTGCCAATGGACCTGGACACATTTGCCACGAGGATTCTTGGACAGTCCTACATTGTTTACACAATTCTTAACTGCTGATATGGATGCCATTAAATTTAAATAAAGCCATTTAATCCAATATACGGATGATTTGCTCTTGGCATCACCAAATCCTGAAGCATGCCAAAAGGATAACAAGCAACTTCTTTTGGAGCTACATAAGAGAGGACACAAGTTCTCCAAAGTCAAAGTTCAGTTGATCTCCCCAAAGTACAATATTTAGATTTTATTTTAACTGGTGGGTCCCATCTTATTTATTCAAAGCATATTGAAAGTATCCAAAAATTAAGTGCTCCTACCTCTAAAAAGCAATTGAGGGAAATTCTTGGAGCAACAGGATTTTGTCGGCTGTGGATCCCTTGCTATGGAGAAATCACTAAGCCCCTTGTATCAGTCACAAAAAATTCTGTCCCTGAACCACTTAAATTGGAAATGGAACATCTGACAGCTCTTTCAAATATAAAACAAGCTATCCTGTCTGCCCCTGCTCTAGGCATCCCAGATTACAACGAGCCATTTACCTTATATATCCATGAATAGAGAGGGATAACTTCAGGTGTTCTAACTCAACTTTTGGGACCTGCTCAATGTCTGGTAGTCTATTATTTCGCCCATTTGGACCTAGTAGCTTCAGGAGCACCACCATGCTTTAGGGGAGTAGTTGCCATGGCTTTATTAGTAACCAAATCTGCCAATCTAGTATTAGAATGCCCTCTGACCATAATGTGCCAGCACAAGGTTGAGGCATTGTTATTAAGACAGAGAACATAGGCATTTATCAATCAACGGATTAGGAGATACAAGATAACCCTTTTAAATAATGATTATATCATATTAAAATGCTGTGGAAGTCTTAATCCTGCAACCTTGTTCTCCTATTTGCCAACTTCTGAAGAACCTTTACATGATTGTACATCTTTAGTGTGCATTGCTGATAAACCTCGTAATGATTTACTGGACACCCCTTTGAATAATTCAGATTTAATATTATTTACAGATGGTTCTTCATTTATGAAGGATGGCATGCTCTATACAGTAGCTGCGGTAGTTACCAAATTTGCCACTCTGTTCAGCTTCTTTACCTTCAAATGCAAGTGCACAAGGTGCAGAACTCACAGCTTTGAAACATGCCTATATCATTGCAAAAGATAAGACAGTCACAGTTTACACAGACTCTCATGCATTTGGCATATCTCATGCCATTGGTATGTTATATATACATATATATATATATATATATATAATTCAGAGGGGATTCTTCAGAGGGGATTTTTAACATCAGCTGGAAAATATATTGCCAATGCAGATCTTATTACTAACCTTCTTTCTTTTCTACACTCTCTGAAGCCATAGCTGTTGTTCACTGCTCTGCCCACACAAGTGGTACTGAAATGACCAAGAAGATGCTGCAGCAAAACTAGCAGCCTCACTTAATTTTGACACTAACAATTTCTAATGATTTGAATCTATCCCTTTTGTATAATGACAAGGAAGTGGGACAATGAAAGAAAAAAAATTAAGCCAAACAAATTAATGGAGTATGGGTATCATCTGATGGCAAGCCCCCGCTCCCTAAAAATTTCTATAACCAAATTTGTCACTCCTTCCATAAACGTGGTTATTTCAGCACCCAAGGCATTGTAGACTCTGTTAAAAGAGTATGAATAGCATCTGGAATAACTACAATTGCCTTCAAAGTATGTACAGTTTATCCTACCTGCCAGGCCTTTAATCAGCATGCTTTTCATGGAAAAGCCTTTGGTGGACGTCCTCTCACTTACACAGTTTGAGCATTTACAAATTGATTTTTATCTCTATGCCAAAAGCTGGACAGTATAAATTTTGTCTGGTCACAGTCAATCAGCTGACCAGGTGTCCTGAAGCATTTCCTACTCTTTGGGCCACATCAGCTTTTGTTGCAAAAATTCTTTTGAAAAAAAATTATTCCTCATTTTGACCTGCCAGCATGTATTGATTTGGATAAAGGAAGTCATTTTACTGATTCTGTCTTATCGCCAATTTATTCATGTTTGGGGATAACTCCTAAATTTCATACACCATATCATCCCCAGAGCTCCAGCCAAGTTGAAAGAATGAATAAAGAACTTAAAACTATGATTGGCAAATTGTGCGTGGAGACTCATTTAAAATGGTCTGAAATTCTACTGCTGGCCCTATTTTATCTCAGAAGATGACCCAGAGGTGATTTATACATCTCAACATTTGAGATGCTATTTGGACATCCACCTATTCAGGCACAATCATTTACTCCTGCCTATACATCATTGCTAGGAGGGGATACAACCATTGCAGACAGTTACAAATGAAATTGAGAGAATTCCACAATTTAGGAGCTGCTGTTTAGGCAGGCCCCATAGACTTCTTGCTTCATGATTTAAACTCAGGTGATAGCATGTACATAAAGAATTTCAAACATACTGGGTCCACTAAACCTGCTTATGATGGACCATTCCAAGTCCTATTGACTAACCCAGCAGTCATCAAAATTGGGGAGAGGGACTCATGGATTCATTGCAACCATGTAAAACGAGTAGCTTCTGTTGATAATGAATAATTGCCTTTACTGATTGTATTTGACTATTGATCATGATAAGACTTCCCTGTTGCTGTATCTATACTATTTTTTTGCACTGTATTGTTTGCTCCTTCTACTTGAAACAAATTGCCCTTATAGGACAACACATATATTACCTCAAAAAAAATCTATATTAGTGACCTATATTCACCTGATGTGCCTTTCATGATTTTTTTAATATTTTCTAGAGTGTATGATTGCTGCTATGCCTCCATTGCTTTATCTACCTCATTTACATTCACCCTGTGGTTCATGGCAATTTAAAGAGGAAATGAATCTCATTTTTTGGCAGTAGTCTCTATATTTTATCTCTATGATTGTGAAATATATACATTCTTGATATTTTTCATTATTGTTTTTATTCCTGCATATGCAATACAGTATTTGAGTTTTTGTCTCATTTTTTTGTATTTGAAGCACATGTCAACAGTATTGAAAATATTTTTTAACTGTTTTGATTTTTGCATTAGAAAAATCTAAGATGTCCATTTCCCTAGCATATAAATGCATACCCAAAAAACTTTGGACTATGGCAACTGCTGCCTGTTATTTAAATATTATGAGAATTTTGTTTGAGAAATATGTCAAATTCAAAGAGAAACAGACCACAAAGGAGCACAAAAGTTCACCTGCAAAGTGCCACATGAGCACTAAAGGTAAAAGAGACCAAACCATTCCTATGAGGATTGATGAGATTCTGCACAAATAGCACAAGGACTTGATCATGTGTGAGACTCAAGGTTGCGGCTGTTTAACATGTGTTAAATACTGGACTTCCTTGTACCACACTCTACATCAAGTACATAACATTGATTGTTCTGGCTCCATTAGTCTGGAAAGTGAAGAAAAGGGTCCAACCAGGGAATGCTATTTCCCATTTATTTCAAGATCTAGCCTCTTTTTCTATTTTATTTCATATTGTTAAAACTTAATGTAGTCCAGATTGCTAAATTGGATTAGTGAGTGATTGTCTTTGCAGATTTATGGGACATGGATTGCTACAAGAACCTGTTGTGATTTATGAATTTTTTCCTTTTTTCCTAAAATTTTTCATGTTTTTTTGATATTTTATATTTCACTCAGAGATAATTTTAATTTCTTTGGTTTCTTTGATGTTTTTGATAACTGATTCGTATGCCTTATGACTCAACCATATATGCCCATGTGATTCCTATATATACCTCTTTATCCTCCTCAGGGGGGACTGTATTATTGTGAAATTTGATTTGAATTCCAGCCTAATTTAGAATAAGAGACTACCTCCCAGATCCAAAAGATGAACTTTTTGGAGAAGGTGCCACAAAGATGCCTGCAGAGAACACACGCTGCACTAAAAGATCCAGAGTGAACTTTGAGATATGGTGAATTTGAACTATGGGGGATGGGGTTTGAATGCATTTATTTTTAATGTACACTTTTATGCCAAAGGGGACTGCTCCCTAATTGGCTTTTTTCAATGCACCTAACATTGGCTTTGTTTTTTTCTTTCATTTCCCATTATCCCGTTATTGTAATTTCCCTTTAGAAACTTCAATATTGTATATCCATTTAGTTAAAAATTTTAAAGTTTTTAGGTTATGTTTAAAATGATCCATTGGGGAGATTGGTCTTCCAAAGGATCACAGAGGGCAACGTGTAGGTGGAAATTTGATGCATCTGAGCTGCATTGCCCCAGCATCCTTTTGAGTTGTGTCCTCAAGTGGCATCCTGGCATTTGGGAAATAAATTTGCTAGAGACTCTGCCCTTGGGGAGCTCTGTGCTTTGGTGGCTCTGGGCTCTCTCCCGAGTGTATGGTCTAGGAAGCTTTTTTTTTTCTTTACCGAGGATTATTTGGATTATTATTAAATCTTTAAATCTAACAGTAGCAAAGTCTATCACATTTGATCATTCTACAATAATGTAGTTACTGTGTACCATGTTTACCTGGTTCTGCTTATTTCAGTCTGCATCAGTTCATGTAGATCTTTCCAACTCTTTCTGAAATAATCCTGTTTATCATTGCTTGTAGCCCAATAGTATTCCATCATTATCATATATGGCAATTTTTTCAGCCATTCCTCAACTGAGGGACATCCCTTTAGTTTCCAATTCTTTCCAACCACAAAAAGAGTGGCTGTAAATATTTTTGTACAAGCAGGTATTTTCTCTTTCTTAAAAAATATCTTTGGGATATAGACTTATTATATTACCGAATCAAAGTGTATGCATTGTTTTATGGACCTTTGGGTATGATTCCAAAATGCCTTCCAGAACAGTTGGATCAATTCGCAACTCCATTCATAATGCATTAGTGTCCTAATTTTGTCATATGTTCTCCAACCAGAATTATCAGTTATTTTATGTGAGCACATGCCAGTAAATAGCCAAAATAGTCTCTCTCCCTTCCTCTTTCTGTCTCTGTCTCTCTGACTCTCTTTCTCTGTGTCGCTGCCTCTTTGTATATCTTTCTGTCTCTCCTCTATATATCAGGACCTGTTTTTCTTAGGTTGCACTTTCCAGGGTTGTAGATACCAGATCAAGTCTAGTCCTGTGATTTCATTAGCGCAGAAACTTTCTGATCATTTAGGTCTACCTCTTCAAAGCTACTTATCATCTTAGAACATTGCCCTGCCTAGAACAGTGGAATGTGAAACTATTTGCTGAAGGTCACACATTCAGGATGAATTATATGTAGGACTTAATTCATATCTTCTCCCTTTTGAAGCCAAGTCTCTATCCTCTAGGCTATGCTACTTCTCCTCCTAGGGAAGAAATGAAGTAATACAACTAAAATTCTTTATAAAACAAAACAAAACAAAACAAAACTAATGTTCAGGATGACTTTTCAGGCTCAGTGTGAGGAAAAGATGTTGGAAACCTGAAAGTCTGAGAGTGAGGTGAGTGGTTCTCATGTCTCTTCAGAAATGTCTATATTCTGAAAGAGCTTTTGGCTCTAGGCTCTAGAGAAGGTCCTCAGGGTGGGCAGTGGGGAAAGGCTGAACACCTCTGCTTGAGGCCATGACAATCTATTTGGAGAAACAAAGGTTCACACATTTAAAAGAATAATGAAAAGGAAGCTTCCACAAAGACTCCAAACTCCTTAAGTAAACACGAGAGATTCCTAAGCAGAAAATGAACAGTCTGTAGATCATTAGAGTGTGGGGGTTTTGTGCAAAGAGGCCATGAAGGAGATGAACGCCTGCCCATAACTACACTAGTCATTTACCCAATCAGGAGATAGCCCTAGAAAACAAAGGCAATAATACCCGATTTGAACAGATGTTCATATACATAGTTGGGGGTGGGTCAGGAAAATTTCCTTCCAAGATCTCTGTCTTGAATTTCTCACAGTTTTTGCAGACAGTTTGGCTGGTTTCCAAAATCTATCGTTGCCTGTCTGGTATGAAAAAATGCCATCTGGGGCGTATGGAAGTCCTTTCTTTAAAAGTGGCCACTAATTATGTTGGGGGCAGGTGCTGCTGAAGTGAAGTCAGGTGTGACTCAGCTTGGCCTTGGAATGGCCACATATAATCTGATCTTGATGAGTAAGAAGGGTCAGTTGGTGGAGAAGCCTGGTCAGCCTGTTGTGTCCATGGGCAGGATGCCTAGCGAAGCTGAAATAAAGCTGACCACCCACAGGAAAGGACATAACATTTTCTAAAGGATGTGGGACTCAGCTTGTGTGAAGGGTTCCTGAAATGATTCTCTCATGGAGTCTTAGTCTTCTACTCCTGGCATCAAGGCTGAGAGGAGAAAGTTGTTCTATCAAATCTGTCAGATGTTAATATTAAGACTCCCCAAGCTCTGGGAAAAGTGGGTTTGCCATCCATGGCCACTCAGGGCAACTTGTTTTTCCAGAAGCTGAATGAGGAACAATAGAGGGTTTATTTCTGACCCTGCTGGGAAAATGAGAATTCTTCTCGACTTCTGTTTGAAGAGTGTTTGTGAGCTAACAAGAGACTCAGTTGCTGTTGTCTGAAGCACTAGAGACCGAGCATGGAAGCCCAGGTTTAGTTGGGTACGATGTTAAGGGAGATGACTGGCAGGCAGAAGCCTTAGATTTGGGTCTCACTCTGTTACTTATCACCTAGACATGACTTACAGTCTTTACTTAGTAAATATGCAAGTGAAGGGATATCATGTGCACAAGGGATTAGTAGGCCAGGTGTTGCTCTGCTAATTTGATCCCCTGTGTTTGAGTCTGGGTATCATGGTTTAGGACGGGCCTTGATAAGCTGGTGAGTATCCAGAGGGAGGCAGCCAAGATGATGAAGAATATTTAGTCTAGACTCAGACTTACATGATAACTCTCTTCAGGAATTTAAAGGACTACCATGTGGAGGAAGGTCTTGATTTGTTGTCTTTGGCCTCAGAAGGCAAAACTCAGTCTTCCTTCTCCAACAATGTGAGCCATTTAGGCCACTGGCCTTCAAGAGGAGGGGAGGAGAGGGAAGAAGTGGGGAAGAAAGGAGGGAGGGAATAAGATTTATTAAATTAGCACTCACCATGTGCCAGACCTGGTGCTAAGTGCTTTACAAATATTACCTCACTTGATCCTCACAAAGAACCTTGGTGGGAAGATGGCATTATGATCCCCATTTTATATTTGAGGAAACTGATGCAGACAGAGATTGTGATATGCCTGGAGTCACACAACTAGTTAATGTCTGAAGGTAGATTCGAACTCAGGTCTTCCTTACTCCAGACCCAGTGCTCTATCCACTGGAATACCTTGCTGCCTCTGGCAACTTCTATGTGACTGCATTTGATCAGAGGAATTCTTGATGATTAGTCATGTCATCGACTAGATGACCCCTGAGGTGTCATCAAACTAGATCCTGAGTGTGTCATGCACACATATTCCAATTCTAGAATGTTGGCAGAAATAGATCCCTGGCAATGCGGCCTCTAATTAACCTCTAACCTCTAAAAAAGGTCCATTTTAATGACTACATTTCAATAGAATTGGGTTGCTTTTGTACATTTAAAAAAGTTATTCTGAGAAGTGAACAGTAGGTTTCATAGACTTCCAAAGGAAACCATGAATCTTAACACAGGGTTAAGAAGCCCTGAGCATAAAACAGGTCCTGCCCCCCTCCCCAGCCCCATTCCAAGCCTTTGTATCTGAGGGCATTTGTAATTTTGGTCTCTCTTTGTGAACTTGCCACACTTTTCTTAGTAGTGTATTCATTTCTCTGAATGTCTTGTCTTCCTTACTATTCCTAGAGGTCCCTGGAAGGCATGGACTATTCTCTTAACCCAAAAGTCAGCTCCCTCCATGATGCCTAGCACAATCCCTTTCTTGTAGAGATAGTTCATTATAGGGTGGAGCTCACTATATTCTTAATGGATGAATGAATGGAGTTGTGCATACACGCATGCAAAATTTATGTTAAAATTCTGTTCTATTCTGACATTTCCTTCACCAACACTTTTATCCCCTTCTAATCATTAGTAGCCTATGAGTTGGCATAGTCCATTGCACAATGACACCTCCTATCTGGAGGGGACTTTGTGGTGACTTCAAGGACCTTGAAAAAGGCTATAAGTGCATAACAGAGTGATCTGATCCACTCTTAAGGAGGCTTCACCCAGGTCTTATCTCTGAAATTATCTACCTGCTTGGATGATCAGTCTGAACCATCTCAATCAGCTGGCTCCACTGAGCTAGAATGGAATGTGAGATGGAAGAGATCTCAATGATTCTATTGGCCAAGCCAAAGATTCCATTCACAGGGAGAATGGGGGGGGGGGGCGGGGAATGAGCCTCACTGAGGGGAAATATTTTTTTTCAATCTCAGAAGAAATTCATATTGGCTTGGGGTTGGGGGTTGGAATTTCTTTACAAGAAGCAGCTGACCAATGAAGACAGGTGACTGACTGGCAGAGACCTGAAAATGAGGGAAGAAGTAAAAGAAGGACAAAAAAACCACATACAAGCATTGACACCATTTTTTTGTTCACGCCACTTGGAATAAGAGGGGACAAATAGTTTTACATGCCTCAGTGAGTTGTGCAGGTATGTAGAATTCTGGCACCCTAATCTCTCCAGCATTCTTCTGAGCATGCTATAAGCCTGCCCAAATAAAGGAGGACCCATTACAGTCTCTGAAGAATAAAAACTTCAGGTAAGCCATTGTAATATATATGGATCTCTCCCTCTCTCTCTCTCTCTCTCTCTCTCTCTCTCTCTCTCTCTCTCTCTCCCTCATCAAAGCATATAATTTGTTCACATACATATATTATGAATATTATATCATATATAGATATAAGAACATATGTATATATTTATGTATTTATATGTATGTATACATATCTACATAGTCATACATGTGCTTTTTTGCTTAAAATGATACAATTCAATTACCCAAGAGATTCATTCATATGGAAACCAAGGGTAGTTAGATAAATGAGGCAGAGATGGGGGACAGCGAAATCAGAAAGCTTTTGTTAAATGTATCCATGGACAAATGAAGACACAAATCAGAATCAAGGATTTTTTTTTCTGATCTACTAACTATCAGAGGTATAATAAGATCAGCCAATCAAATCTTTGCTTGGGATGCCAAATTTAGGGGGTGCTGACAGAACCTGTAATGCTTGGACAGGTGGAAGCTTACCACCAAGCTTAGAACCTAGTTAGAAAGGATAACTGGTTAAAATAGAAATTGGCTTGCCAGCACACTGGGGTGAAATCTTTTCTGCTGAGGATTTTGTTCTACTTTACCCCAAAGCAAAAGTCTTCATGACATTTCTGTCTACTATTTTTGCATTTAGGAAAGAGAGGACCACATGAAAACAAGAGTGTCCTATTTGTAGAGTAACTCAATTACTAGTGATGAATGAGAGTTTTCTTCTCTGTTTGGAAAGTTCTTATTTCTACTCAAAGTCATTGGAAGTGTGGGAGATGATGGTGGTTGGCCATGGTAGCCCCACATGGTAATTGTTAATGGCAATGATTAATTCTTAAAATCACACCACTGGGCTTATATTCACAGATGGGCTTTGATGAAGCAGTTTCAGACACAGGTTTAAGGGCATTTTTTTTTGGAAATTAAATTAAGACATAGTGTGCAATCCGACCCACCACTGAATGAATGTGTTAATGAACTGGAATCTTGGCAGGAAGAACCAATTGACAAAAATAGCAAGGCCCATGACCAGAGTAGCTGAACTTTCCTGCTGAATAGAAGGTTGGGGGCTTCATCTTGGAAAAAGTCATCCAGTGGTCACCTGCAATTTTTAATGTCTCAGTTAGGCATTTTCTCTGAAATGCCAGATGTGCATTCACATTTAGCTTTGGACTCCTTGAATTCTCCTAAGAGTATAGTGAACTTATTAACATCCTGCTGTGGCCCAATTTTTTTTTAACAATTCCAATAAGCTCACTTGTAAGAGATGCCATTTGTGAATATTAGAGTCTGTTGCTCCTTAGGGCTATCCTGGTTTGATTCATTTACTTATTGATTCATTCACTCATTCATTTATTTGTTGGGGGTGTGATTTTATCTGTGTGGAGAAGGCGGATATCTGGGTAGCTCAGTGGATTGAGAGCCAGGCCTATAGATGGGAGGTCCTGGTTTCAAATCTGGTCTTAGACACTTCCTAGCTGTGTGACCCTGGGCAAGTCACTTAACTCCCATTGCCTAGCCTTTACAATCTTCTGCCTTGGAACCAGTATATGATATTGATTCTAAGGTGGAAGGTAAGAATTATTAAAAAAAAAAAAAAAGAAATTCTCTAACCTGGTAATTCCTTCCAATGGATCAATTTAGTAGCTATTTGACAACTCTCTTGTCCCCTCAATACCATGAAAGATGACTAGATTTGCCTGTCTTCATAGTATTGTAGAAACATCACAGTATAATGGGGATCTGGTGCATGGTCCTGAAATGACATCTCTTCAAGAAGAGAGGCAGGAGAGTTTGATTCCTGAATTGGGATGACATCTAAGGGGAGTTTCTTGGTGAAATTGGAACATGTGTAGACATTTTTAAAAATGATTCCAGTTGGCTAAACATCTTCTTTTGTCTTAGTTGCTTGGAGGGAATTAAGTTCTCTTTCAATTGTGACATCCAATGAAGGGAGTTTAGTCTCCAATCTTAAGAGCTTCATAAAGCTGAGAGAGGGAGTCAGAGGAACTGAGGAGTTGGCATCCATGCCAGCACAGCATGGATACCCTATCGAACAAAGAGCAAATTTTAAGAGTGAGCTTCAAGACCCCAAACCAATTTTAACTGAGACCGAGAGGTTGCCTTTGGGTATGAAGTGTAAAAGTGAAATTTGGGAAATGCCCTCTAAAAGTGTATATATTTCTATGGACATGGGAAATGTATCAAAACTACATTTCCCGTGATCCAACATGGTCCAACTGGTTTCCGTTTCCGGGTTTTTGGGCTTGGGAAGGCCTATGTCTTGACCCAGGGAAGAGCTTAAATCTCCTGGGTTAGGAGGGAGTGGTCTCTTGGCCAGCAGACTTGAGACAGTAATGGAGGCGGCAGTTTTGAATGCTTACAAGCATGTGGTCTAATTATCTATCAGCATGGCTTTAATAAAATACTAATATATATTATTATATCAGCTTTTATCATTTTTAATATTTATAGAAGTCAGTATAACTAGTACTAATCAAGCCTAATTTGTAAACTTTATCCCATAGAGACCAAAGCAGTATTAGATAGAAAATGCTACCAAAGGTGCTGGGTGGGAAAATATTGATAGAATTGACTTGATATATTTTTAAGTAATCATTTTCAATGAAAAAGCTAATCAATGCTAAGTGGTTCAGTGGAAAAAGGTTTTGGTTATTGGCTTCTAAATATGACTTGTCGGGGCTCAAGCCAGTAGCAGAAGATAATGTAGAACCTGTGGCCAGGTGTAGATGTAGCAGCTTTGGAATTCTGAGCCCCATTAATGATCTGAAGGCCACATCCTAGTACAAAAGGCAGACTCTAACTTGAGGTGGGGGGAGAAATGATTGTCGGGAGAAGAGGTCATGATATTCTCAGTCTCTAGCAGCATTCCTTTCACACTCACTATAATCTTCAGATTCTCTTCCAGGTATCAATGAACAGACCTAAAAGGGCCATTCCTTAGTGAAAGCACAAAATAGTCCAATGGAGAATGTAGGATTTGTAGTCAAGGGGCCGTGGCAGAAAACCTTGTTACTCACTATGCATATGCAAGGTCAATTCATCAGCCTAGATTTATTTTCTGACTGTTAAACATTAAGGGTTGGACTAGATCCAACCGTTAGGTTAGTGGAGAAAATAATAGTACAAGAGTCAGAGGACTTAGGTTCATATCCCACCTCTGATGCTTTCTACCTGGGAAACTGTGACCAAGTCACTTTCACCTTGTGCCCAATTTCTTCACCTGTAAAATGAGCAGGTTGAAATAGATGTGCTCTAAAATGCTTTTCCACAGTAAATCTATGATCCTGTGAATATTTCCTGTTATCAATCAATCCATGAACTTTGATAGAAGGTGGAGAATCATAGTCGACAATTTGAATTGAAACTGGACTGTGTCAACATAGATTCGAAATGATCAAAGAGAACAATACAAGTAACATTTGCTAAGCTCCTTCCCTGCTACCCACAAACACAGCTATTTCTTACTTATCTCAAAAGGGGGGAAAAAGCAAATAACAATATTTCCTGCTAGCTATCATCTTATATGTTTCTTATTTTTTTTTTCATCCACAGCATTTAGGACGTAGCAGGTGCTTAACAAATGTATGTTGACCCATTGATCTCTCCTCACCTTCTTAAGTAAAATTCTTGAGAAAAGAATCTACACCAGGTGGCTCTCTTCCCTTTCATCTTATCTTTTCTATCCTAAACAAAAATCACTTGTTCCATCCACACTACTCATAGCACGATATTTTCCCTTCCTTTTGTGGCTGAGCTCCTTGAGAAGGCCATCTACAATGGATGCCTCCACTTTCATTCCTTCCTTTTTCCTTTCAATCTCTACAGCCTATTTTCTGAGTATATCAACTGAAACTGCTCTCTAAAAGTTATCAACGTACTCTTAATTGCCAGATCTAATGATTTTTGCTCAGTCCTCATCCTTCTTAAATCTCTCTGAAGCCTTTCACATTGTTGATCAACCTCTGGGTACTTTCTTCTCTCCAGGTCTTCATGACATGGATTTCCTTTGGTTCCCCTGCCATCCCTCTGACTGTTCCTTTTGTCTCCTCGCTTGGGTTTTCATTTACAACATGCCCACTAACCAAGAATGTTCCTCCAGGGCTCTGTCCTGAGCTATCTTCTCTGTTTTACTCCACATTTCTCTTTCTAGTAAACTCAGTAGCTCCCTTGAGTTTGCCAGTTGGCTCTATATCAGTGATTTCCAAAATGGGGACCACTGCCCCCTGGTGGGTGCTGCAGCGATCCAGGGGAAGTGGTGATGGCCACAGGTACATTTATCTTTCCTATTAATTGCTATTAAAATTTAAAAAAAATTAATTTCCACGGGGCTAAGTAATATTTTTTTCTGGAAAGGAGGTGGTAGGCGAAAAATGTTTGGGAACCAACTGCTCTATATTGATGATGCACAGATCTTTAAATCTGTCCCTAGTTTTTTTCCTGAACTATAATCCCACATCATCAACTATTTAGCAACATTTCAAACTGCCTTTCCTATAGGCATTTCCATCTCAGCATGTCCATCTTTCTCCTAAACTCTTCTACTACTAAACTTCCCTATTACTGTGAAGGATATCACAATTCTCCTAGTAACCTAACCCCACAATCTTCATTCAGAGTATCCTAGAGGTTGATCTTCTCATTATATTACATCCACATCCAGTTTGTCACTGTATTTTTTGTTTGTGCTTTTACAACTTTCCTCCTGGAAGTGCTTTTCTCTTCTTTTACACAGCAGTACAGACTCTCAAAAGCCTTCTGGTCTCAATGCCTAAAGTCTCTCCATACTCATTCCACCCACAATTTAGTTGTTTTCTTATGTGTAGGTCTGCCCATGCTGTTCTCCTGGGTAAGGATCTTCAGTGGCTTCCTCTTTAGAACAGGATCAAATATAGAGTCCTCTGCTTAGTATTTCAAGTTTTTCATAGTTTAGGCCCTTTCTTTTATTACCAGTCTTCTTTTACCTTACTCCCCACTCTCCCCATCTATGATGCAGCTACCCCAGTCTTATTGTAATTCAATCCATCTCTCATATCCGTTCCTTTGCAATGGCATTCTCCCATTCCAAGAATGTTCTTCCACTTCATCTCTACCTCTTAGTTTCCTTGATACTCTTCAAGACTCAGGCTCAAAGCCCATCTTCTATGGAAAGTCTTTCCATAACCCCTTACTCCCAACTACTGCCTTCTCTGAGATAACTTTCCATCTCTTCTTTATGGATCTCACATGTGGTTGGTTATTTTTTTGTTGTTTCCCAGAATATATGCTCCCTGAGTACAGAGATGTTTTTGTAGTCCCAGTACTTCTTGACATACAATAGATACTTAATGTGCTTGTCAATAATCATTAACTACTAAATATGAGCACTGTGTTAGATGCTTGAGAAATGAAATAATTTCTGACCTTTACTAATGGAATAATTACCCAACAGGATTTTCCTCTTACTATCAAGAAAGTTGACAAACCAATGTTGAAAGGACAGGCATGCTAACAACTAGTGGGTCAGGTAGTCTCTTATAGGACATGTGCTTAAAGGATTTCAAGGGGACTTCATATGGCAAAAGTGAGGAGGGAGAGAGAGCAGGCATTTTAGGCATGGCCAAGAGAAGATAAAAAAAAAAAGCACAGCTAGACAGTGGAATAGATCTATATAAAATCTGTCCATAAGAGAAATCTACCTCCTCCCTTCTTCCACCCAGCAATATCTGCACAACTCTACACTTAGGAAGCTCAGTGTCCCCTAGTAGAATACTAGAATCTTCTTTGCCAAAGCAACATAGCTCCAGTCTTCTTTTGCCCATTTCTGCTTTGTCTGAGACCAAGTTTCTTTTCTTGTGTTTTGGCTACATTTCAATTTTCCCTTGCAGTTTGGCACTCTGAATTTCCCCCATTTGATTGGAAATTCCATTGATCTTTCATTCTATTTCTGCCAGCAGTCAGTTTTTCTTGCCAAGATTCCAGTTGGTTAACACCTATTTGTCTCCTGGCTGCTGTTCCTTTCTCAGACTGCAGACCCTCCCCCCATCTTTACTTTAAAATCTTACTCTACTCCCTGACCCTCACAACTTAGAACCTTGCCTCATATCCCACTAAAAAATTGAGGTCATTCCTCAAATCTTCCCTGTTTTCCTTTCCTCCTCATCACACATCACTCACTTGTCTTCCGTGACCATTTCCTCCTTCACTCCTGCCACACATGAAGGTATGTTTCTTCTCATTATCAAGATCAATCTCTTGACATGCATAAATGGTCCTATTCCTTCCCATCTTCCCCCAAAGAATGCACATTTCAGCATCTCCACAATCTCTTTCTCTCTCCTAGCCCTTTCTCTACTGTCTACAAAGAATATCATGCCTCCTCCATTCTCAAAAACTCCTCACCTGTTCCACCCCATTCTACTAGCTATTGTCCCATCTCTCTCTTCCCTTTTGTAGACAAGGTCCCTGAGAATTTTGTCTTTAACTGGCACCTCTGCTTCCTCTGCACTCTTTGTGGTGGCAAAAAACTGGTAAATGAGGGGATGCCCTTCAATTGGGGAATAGCTGAACACATTGTGGTATCTGCTGGTGATGGAAACTATTGTGTTCAAAGGAATAATGAACTGGAGGAATTCCATGTGAACTGGAATGACCTCCAGGAACTGATGCAGAGTGAAAGGAGAAGAACCAGGAGAACATTGTACACAGAGACGGATACACTGTGGTAAAATCAAATGTAATGGACTCCCGTATTAGCAACCATGCAATGATCCAGGACAATTCTGAGGGACTAATGAAAAAGAACACTATTCACATTCAGAGGAAGAACCATGGCAGTAGAAACACAGAAGAAAACAACTGCTTGATCACATGGGTTGGTGGAGATGTGATTGGGGATGCAGATTCTAAACAACCACCCCAGTGCAACTATCAATAATATGGAAATAGGTCTTGATCAATGACACATGTAAAACCCAGTGGAAATGTGCAGCAGCTACAGAGATGGGGGATTGGGGGTGGGGGGAGGCCGGGAAAAAGAATATAAATAATGTAACCATGGAAAAACTTTCTAAAAAATAAAAATATATATATATATAAATCTAAGTGACTTGCCCAGGGTCACTTGCTATTTGGTTCTTGACCCAGTTTCTGGAGAGTTGTTATGGTCACACAGCAAGCAAGTAAGGCTCTGCTCTCTTATGGAGTTACCTTTTAGGCAATGCAGCAGGAAGACCTTTTCTCCTTTGCTCTCAAGTGTCACAAAATAAACCTGCAAGACTGACATATGTCTCCATTTTCCTTTTGCTTTTAGGGTTAAAGCCTGAGGCTTTGGATTCTCTTAGGTAGTCAGTTCTGTCTTTCTCACTAAGTGGTTTCACAAAATGGCTTTAGATTGGCATAGGATGGTGAGGCAAATCCTGATTACCAGCAGCAGGAGTAGCCCAGGCTCTCTATTGCTGGCCGATCTTGAACCAGCCTCCTCTATGGGTGACAGCGACATACTTCCCTTTGCTTTTTCAGCAACATTCTTTGTGTTTAAACTTTGACCAGCTGGCCTTTCTTTGAGGAATTCTCTCTTAGAGCCAAACCGAAGTGTAAATGACCAAGATCACCCTGAAAATGATCTGGATGGAAGCAACATCAGTGAGGCAAGCATCTTTAGGGTGGAAGAGGGCTGAGGAACATCTGCGGACAATTAGATATTGATTCCTTTGTGCCAGGCCTACAAAGATTTGGCCAGAATCTTGTGATTCCAGGAAACTGGTGGATCAGAAGAATGCTGTAAGATAAACCAATGAGGCAGAGGAGGGGTTACATGACAGTGTCCAGCCTTTGAGGAGGAAGGCCTCGGTTCACTTTTTGCCCCTGATACACCCTACCTAGTCACCTGACTTCTCAGGGCTCTCCTAGGTAACTCTTAAGTTTGTCAATTCTGGGAAAATTGCTAGTTGTCACTGGGGAAGGGAATTTCTAGGTCAGGAGTTCTCCACCTGGATGAAATCATGGGTTGTGACCTCTGCCCCAATTGAAACCAAATGAAGTTAGGATCCAGGGATACTGGCTTTTTTTCTTTCTTCTTTTCTTTCTTCTTTTCTTTCTTCTTTTCTTCCTTCCTTCCTTCCTTTCTTTCTCTCTTTCTCTCTTTCTTTCTCTCTTTCTCTTTTTCTCTCTCTCTTTCTTTCTTTTTTCTTTCTTTTTTTCTTTCTCTTTCTCTCTCTCTTCTTTGTTTCTTTGTTTCTTTCTCTCTTTCTTTTTTTCTTTCTCTTTCTCTCTCTCTTTCTTTCTCTCTTTCTGTTTCTTTGTTTCTTTGTTCCTTTGTTTTCTTTTCTATAAAAATGCTAACTGCTAGGTATTGGAGATGATAGAGTGATGGATGGGCTGGGAGGAAGGAAGACCTGAGGTTAAATTCTGCCTTAGACACTTACAACTTTGTGACCTTAGGTAAGTCACTGTACCTTCCTCTATCTCCATTTCATCATGTATAAGATGAGGCAGGGAGTAATAATAACACCAACTTCCTGGGTTATTCTGAGGTCAAAATGGGATAATCTTTGTATACAAATTTGCCATCCTTAAAAGGTTATATAAATGCTAGGTGTCCTCCTCACCATTATTGTATGTATTTATATCTATATATATATTTCCCTGGTAGAAGGTAACATCCTTAAGGGCAGGCACAGTGTCTCATCCATAATAAGTAGGAACTTAATAAGTAGGAACATCCATTAAAGCATGGATGTACATTTGCTCTCTCTCAATGATAGAGTATTTTCTTCCCATGTTAGGAACAAAATGAAATGAGTTTCTCTTCTCTTTCTAATGACAAATCATTATGTTTAAAGTCACACAATTACTCATTTACATTAAGTTCAGTAATCAAACACCTATTAGGCTCCTGCTGAATACAGAGCATTGTCACTAGGAGTTAGGGGAGTGGCTTCAAGGTTTTGAGTTCCTGGAGTAGTAGGAAAGTAAGAGAATAAGGCGGAGGGATACTCACAAAGCCCAGGATTATAACATCAGTGTTAGAAGGGAATAAAAGCAGTAGCTATAAAAAAGAAGGGGATATGGATGTGAAGGGGTGGGGATTGATGGCAGAAAATATTTATCAAAGGGTTTGTTTTTGGTAATTAATGACTTGTCTAATGAAGGGGGGCCATCCTGTCCTTTTCTCAATGAGAGTCTTAATATCCCTGGGAGCAGGATTTTAGGCAAACATCTATTCTAAAGAAATCTATATAGAAGTGCAGTCCTTGAGAGAAGGGTCTGTTTCCTTTTTGCTTTTGCAACCTAGAATACTGGCTGGAATACAGTTGGTATTTAATAAATGCTAGTAGTGTGAGTGAATGATTTTTTTAATAACATGCTAGGAAGGTCTCACTTATTCAGAGGTAGATTTATCTGTAATGGGAAAAAATAATCTTTTGTATGACTTGTAACTTTAAAAAAATGTCAATGACATGACGTATGAGGATGTCTGTGTCTGAAGGAAGCCTCATGGTTGGCTCTGGGCTTTCCTCTCTCCCTGGGAAGGCTCAAACTCCTAATGGGTTTAGAAAAGTGGGGGGCCTAGTTGACCCAGGACCCCAGCCCGTCTCTGTAAGCCAGGCATTCTATGGACTAGATACTGTAATTGAAGAAATAAGGCAACCTTTGGAGTAAGAGGGTTGTCCAAACTGTCTTTCCTAATAGAGAACAGTTTCTCTATTTCTTGCTGTCCCCTAGCTTTCCCCTGAGTCTAGAGGGTGGTTGTTCTGCTTCAAGACCCAAGTGATCTGCCTTGGGCTTTACAGCCTGCAGATCTTCTCAGATGGCTGAGGACAGGTGGCAAAGCATTTACATTGGTCATCCCCAGCCTGCCCTGTATCTGCAAGTCCAGATGGGAAATGCCATGTCTCAATTCTGGGCTTTTCTGGATCTCTGGTTTCCTAGACTGGTTTCCTCTTAGGCCAACAGGATTAAATAACTAAATAGCTAGAAAGGCATTCATTTTAGGAGAAAGACACCAATGATAATGACAGAAAAAAGGCAAGTGACCACATTGCATATTTTTCCCTTTTAAATTAAAAAAAATGGATTAGATTATCCTGCCACATAAGGCACTTGGCACGAGCCATTGCAGATTCTGTTCCTGCCTCGAAAGATCTAATTTTTTGGGAATTGAGGAGGGGAAATCTTTAGCCTGAAGACATTTATTGTAAGATCACTAGAATGGTTGGATGATCATAATTTAGATTAGGCGGTAAGATCTTGGAAGGACACTGCCTTCATTCTTCAAACCTATCCCTGCCCATCTTCTCAGAAAGGACCTCCCACTCAAGTAAGACAAAGTAAATGACCATTGAATGGACCTTTATACAATAATACTCTCTGGGAAGAGTAAGCAAGAAAGGAGGATACAGGGGAAGGAGGGTGGGATTTTGAATCCAGATGTCTTGGGTTCATATATCAGCTTTATCATTTATTAACATTAAACAATAAACATTAAAAATTAACATTAAAAATTTTTAAATTTTAAAAAATAAGCTAGCATCTATTTTTCTGACCAATCCTTTTATCCACTCTATTCCCTGATATTAAATGTTATCCTATCTCCCTTCTGTGTGTGAATATAATGTTACAGAATTAGGGTTTGGGGGCTTGTTCTTTGGTCCTAACAGATTTATCCAGTTTTGTCTAAAGGGAATAGAATTCATTAATCACCACAAGAAAGTTTTTGACCCTCTTGGCACTGAAGGCAAATCACCTTCTAGGTCCATGTTGGTGAACCTATGGCACATGTCCTGGAGAATGCCATAGGGGGTTGCTCCCTTCTCCCTCTCCATGCATGCCTGAGGACAATTCTCACCTCACTAGCCCTTTGCTAAGCAGCAAAAGAGCAAAGAACACTTCCTTTTTCCTCTGCCTGGGATAAGGTAGGGGACTCATATGTGGTGTGAGGATTGCAGTTTGGGCTCTCAGTCTCTGAAAGTTTTGTCCTCACTACTCTAGGTTATCATGGAGTTCAGTGATGGATCCATTTTCTTGGCTTCCGATGGACGTGTCTCTCAAGGTTCCTCTTGCCCTATGATTGAAAGGAAACAACTGGGATGGAGAATGGGCTTGAGTTCATGCTGCAGGGATTAGTTGAAGGAACTGGGAATGCTTAATATGGAAAATAGAATACTTGGAGTAGGCAAGAACATTCTCTTTAAGGATTTATAGTATTGTCACAAGTTAGATGGATTAGACTTTTTTTTCTGCCTTGCCCCAAAGGCCATTACTGGGAACAGAGCAAAGGCATGTTACAAAGAAGTAAATTTAAGCTTGTTGTAAAAAAAGTCTCCAAACAATCTGAACCATTTTACAGTAGAAGGGGCTGTCCCCAGAGGTAGTCAGGATCTCCTCTCTTGAGGTCATTGAGGAAAGGTGGGGTGACTAACTATTGGGGCTATTGTTAAGGTCATTCTTGTCCTGGGATGCTTTGGGCTTCATGTACTTGGCAGTGTCTTCCAAACCTGAGAGCCCATATTTATGTGGTTGATGAAGTACACACACCTATGTTGTTCTGTTCCTGTCAATGTCTATTGAAAGCTCCCTTGGTCAAGTTAGCTGATCTGCCAAATACATTCTTCTAAGTATTTCTGAAATTCCCCCTGTCTCTTTTCCAGGCCCCATAGCTATGTGTTTTGAGCCATTGGCCAGAAATTTTTTAAAAATCTATTTTTTCTACATATCTAGGTGTTTACTTTCCATAACTTTTCCCCGTTTGGAACTTCAGCTGAAAGTAAAGTTGAAAATATTTCTCCTGCCTCCAAGCCCTCAGTCTTCCTAGCAAAGATTTCTCAGTCACTAACAGTTTATTGCAACCTTCTTATGACAATAGCATGCATTCCCCTATGAATCAGCAGAACTTAATAGTGGTCAGAGAGTTTAATTTACATCTTGGCAGGCACAGTAAACTTTTATTATTCTTTCTTTCTTTCTTTGTCAATGTCAGATGAATTCTTGGCTGCCTGTGTCTCATCCTCTTCACCTCAATATTGAGGGAAGTGGCCTGGGCTAGTTTTTTTAAAAAAAAACAATTCTGTTAAAAGTCAATTTTCTCTTTTTATCAGTGTTCTTTTTTCACTGTACATTTCATTTCATAATGCCTAGTTAGTGAGGGGTGTTGAGGGATAGAGTTCTACATGGGTGTCAGGAAGATCTTTGTTCAATCCTGCCTCAGAGTCTTACTAGCCACGTGACCTTGGATAAATCACTTAATCTCTCTTGGCTACCATTTCCTCATATGGAAAGTGGAAACATTAACAGCACCTACCTCACAGGGTTGCAGAGATCAAATGAAATCACACATGTAAAGCACTTTTCAAACTTTAAAAAGCTAGATTAATGCTTGCTATTTTTTATTATCCCTTTTCCTCAATTCAGTTAGCTTTTCCTTATAGAAAAGAATAAAAGAGAAAGAAAAAAAAACAGCAACAATTCATTAAAACTAAAGAGCATGTCAACCAAGGCTGAATGTTTTCAATTATTCCCTACCCAGAGTCTCTTAACTTTCAAAGAAGAGAAGAATATTTTCCCATATTTTTACCACTAAGTAATTAGAATAATTTTATCCAGGAGTGTCCTGGAGGACTCAAGCAGGCTTGAAGGTACCACTAAAGTGGAAGTAAGAATGGGAGAACTACTAAGAAGACAGACCCATAAGAGGAGCCAGGACAGACAGGAAGAAAGGGAGTGACTTGGCATGCCATGGGTGAATAATCTTCTTGATTAGTGGGCATGTTTTTTGTGAAGTCAGAAGTAGACAGAATTGTCATGCAGAGGAGACATCTAGTGCTGAGATTCTTGATGGCAACTCTGTTAGAGCTGGACCAGAAAAGCCCTGAGCTACTGGCCAAAAGAAGGGAGCTCTGGAATGACCCTCTGGAGGACTGGCTTATTCTTTGACTTGAACCTTGATGGAGAGCTATGGAAGAATCATGATTACATCTGCTGGAGAGGTGCCCAAAGAGATAGCAACTCCTGCCTTTTACCAGAAAGGAATAACAAGCAAAAACAAAAACAAAAAAAAGCAACCTCTAGACAGAGTAAACAGCAACACTGATCAGGGGACTGCCTCCAAGTAGAGTGATGAAAAGAAGGCTTCAGAGTAACCAAGAGGTTCTCTTGGTAGGAAACAATCCCTGAAGGGCTAAAGTACATCCTGCCTCAATAGGGAACTTACTTTAAGCATGACTTTTAATTTCTTTGTTTTACTCTAAATTTCCTGAATAACAAAATAAGAGAACATTTACTTTTTCAACATAGAACAGTAAAAGAGTATATGTGAAAACATGAAACTATTGCATAAATTTTTATTTTTAAATGTATATAATTAATTCCAAAGATAACTTTCATAGATGTCATCCATGTCTATTTCCTTCTGAACTTTCTATCTGTATTCTCTTAATTTTAAAAATACATCAATGACCCTCTTCTTTTCTTTCTTTTCTTTTGGATAACTCTGACACTATTTCTCCCCCTCCCTCCATAAAACACACACACACGCACACACACACACATTCACACACACACATAAAATAAAAACTAACAACAATGCAACCCTTGTAACAAATGAGCAGAGTAATAAAAAAAACCTTCATCTTTACCATATCCAAAAATGTATGTTTGATTCTATGTCTGAAGTCCATCAGTTTCAAGTCAGGAATTGGGTATCATGCCTCATGCCAAGGTGAATCCCTGTACTCATCAGAGTCCTGAAGTTTTTCCAAGTTCTTTTTTTTTTTTTAACATTTTAGTTATTGTATGAATTGTTCTCATTCTGTTGCCTCTTGCATTAATTCCTATGATTCTTCCCAAGTTGTTTTTAAGCTAGTCATTTAGTAATTTCTTATGTTCTTATCTTCATGATATTCCATGATATTCATATATCACAATTTACTTAGCCATTCCTGACTTGGTAGGTACTTTCTTTGTTTCCAGGACTTTGGTGTAACAAAAAGAGATCATATAAATATTTTTGTATATACCAGTCCTATGCCTCTTTTTTGATTCTTTAGAGACATAGACCTAGTATGGTAGAGTTGGGTCAAAGCGTATATTATAATAATGAGAGCCTCAGCCAAAACTGTAATAATAAAGAGAGCCAATGTTATGATAGAGGGGAGATAGAGAGGGTCTATAAGGTGAGTCTCTCTTCTAGCTCTCCCCTCCTGCCAAATATACACTGGGTGACTTCAAGGGGGTGTCACCCTGAAACTGGGTGACCTAGATGGTCGTGCCACCCCCACAGGAGTTGGGGGCAAGGCCTCCCTATAAAATGAGGTATGTGATACCCTAATCCTATTCTGAATGAGGATGGGGTTCATACAAACCTCCCCCGAGGTCAGTCAACTTCATGGTGGGTGGTCTGGCTCCAAGATGGAGGCAACCGGACCAATCTGTGATTTCCCTCCCCCTTGTCTCTCAGGCACTCTGGAAAGCTATCTTACTTTTATTATTTGCAATTTAGGGGTTGGAGAAAGGGGTGAAGGGCAGAGGGATGTTGGGGTGCCGTCTTCTCTATTCCTATGGAGTCTGTCACTTGGGTGGGAACCTTTTGGGTTCCCATTCCCAAGCTTATTCTCCCCCCCTTCTCCTTCAGATTCTATTTCTATTTTCTGTTTCCATCCTTTTCTATAAATTAGAGTGGAAAGGGTCTCTCAGCAAGGTTGGGTTATGGGTGAAGGAGACTAAGAGATAGCTCCCAAAATGGAGTCCAAAAACTTAGCTCACTCGATGGTTGAAATTTGTTGGGTGAGATGTGATGGAATCTTTGACCAGGGAATCAGGGTTTCAGTGTCCAAAGAAAGATCCTCAGGAAGCCCTCAGGACTGGATTCAAACTGGGTTGTTCTCCCTCCTCAGTCCTCCTCCGGAAGCCCCCTCCTCTCGTCCTTCAGAGAATTACCTAGCATCTCCCTGGTCTCAACCATCACCAACTGTCACCAACTGTCAGCCACTCCTTCTCTGGCTCCTTTCATCCCATCCCCCTTGCACAAATTCCATCCTTACAATACACAGTTTGTGACTGAGGACATAATTCCAAATTGTTTGCCAAGAGCAGTTGGACTGCTTATCTCCATAAATCATATCTCCACAAACAGTTCACCCATGTGTCTCTGTACAAGACTCCTAAGAGTTTCAACCTATATATAGAGAGTTGGCCATGGCAAATTTTTTAAAAAAATATAAATTCTACTTTTTTTTTCTTTGACCTATAAATGAAATTCCTTTGTGGAGCCACATGTGCCTTCAAGAGCATTTGATGGTAGCGTATGAAGTATACATACATACATTCACACATTGACACTGGTTCCAAGTTTTTGCAGAAGAGATTCATCCAGGAAAGAATTTCCAACTCACCTTCATCTCTTAGAATCATTAGATGCCTTCTAATCCATGCCTCTCCTATTGGAGGGTTTTGTTTTGGTTTTTGGTATTGTGCTTTCAAGTAGCCGCTAGTGCCGACTTCAAATCCTTAGGTATTGACTCACTTTATGTAGGCATTTTCTAATATGTAGGTATGTTGTTCTCTCTGATAGAATGCCAACTTCTTGATGGCAAGACTGGATTAGGTTTTTTGTCTTTGTTTCCCCAATGCCCAGAATGATGTCTTGGTCATTGTAGACACTTAAAGAATGCTCAGAGACTGATTGATTGATTGATTGATTGGGAAGGAGCATGAGATCAGAGAAATGAGAAGACCTAAAGTCCACTCTGACCCTGCAGGCTGTAAGAGAGTCTCTGACACATGACTCGTGCAGGTATTGGATTCAAAGTCAGAGGACCCAAGTGCTGATGTTTAAGTGCCTGCTCTGTCCTGTCCTAGCTACATGTGCTTGTGACACAAACATGGAACACTCAGCCTTTCTGAGTCTCTGGTTTCTCCATTGTGAAATAGAGGCAATAATCCTCTCTGCTCTTTCAAAAGGTTGTCATGAGGACTAAATGAGTTGTAACAGGTGACATGATATAGCAGAAAGAGTGTTGAGCTTGCAATCAGGAATGACAAGGCTTATTATGAGGAAAGCACTTTGCAAATTATATCAGTGAGAGTTTTTATTGTCCCCAAAATGCTTTTTTTGGTCTATAAATAATTATAGAAACAAAAGCTGAGGTTATTATTGTAGCAGATGCCAACATCAATTGGAAGTAGCTTGAGGGACTTCCATGGAGGATGTGAGTTTGGGCATTATTTTTTTTAATCTGTAACTAATTTATTTATTTAAAATAACTTAATTGATGACAATTTCTTTTGTCTCATTCTCTCCCATTTCTTTCCCCACTAAAAAGGGAAGAAAAGAAAATAGAAAACCCTTGTGACAAAAACACCTGGTCAAACAAAATACATGTCTACACTGACCAAACTTCCTATGGCTCATTTTGTTCCCTGTGTCCATCACCTCTTTGTCAGGAGGCAAGTGGAAGTGGTGTATGTGGGTGTAGGGGTAGGGGAGGGCTTCATTGGAAGTCCTTCAGAGGAATGGTCAGAGGGAAATACACATGGTTTAGTGAACAGAAAGGAAGAAGGAACTTTATGGGGAAATCAAAAAGGAAATGGAGAAAGAAGAGAACAGAACAGAAGAGAACAGAAAAGAACAGAAGAGAAATAATTCTTAATACACTGGCAGTTTTCAAAGAACCCTTTCTTTAATGCCTTGATTAACTCATTCCAATGGAACTGATTGTTCTGGTTAGAGTTCTTTAAATGTTTGAGGTTCAGAGGCAAGGGCATTAGCTCTTGAGTGCAAGAACAAAGGTTCAAATCTTGCCTTTGAGGACTACAACTGCAGTGACCTTGGGAAAATAATTTAATTTTCTTGGGCCTTAGTTTCCTTTATTTGTAAAATGAAGGAATTGAACTAGAGTTAAGGTCCTCTCTGAACATCAGACTCTGGCCATAAAATCTCCTAAGAAATAGGAAGATCTCAGCTTACCAAATAATGCCATAGTCATTTTTGAGACTCTTCTTGCTGCTTTCTCAAAGTGGTTTGGGAATCAACTTATTGACAGCAGACATTGATAATGGACAGGGAAGTACCCTTTTCTGCCCTCTTGGGGGTCATCCAGATGTTCCGGGGCCTTCTGTGTTCATATCTCTAAGGATTCCGTTATGAAAATCCTGGTTCGCAGCAGGAATTAAAAAAAATAAAAATAAAACAACAGACCATTGTCCGATTTGGGTTGGGAGCAGAGGCTAAGTTTAGTTCAAATTCCTTCAAAGCACAGTACACACTCTGGTAATTGAATAAGGTTCATTGAAAGTGGTGCTAGAATTAATTGGCAAATGGAATCATTCCTTGGGATGATTAAAGATCCTTAGAATTATGTTCCCCCAGATGCAATGCCTATCTCTCAGCAATGACTGGTGTCAGAATGTTTGAAATCTCCATGATTCTTTGTTCATGAATAGCCATATCTGGCAGCAGATGACGTATAGGTGTGATTATATTCCTCCAAATTGGGCTCAATGGGAGAAATGTGATTCTAGGAGTGTATATCCATGATAGTAATTATGTTTATGTGAAGAGATCAAGAGAGATATGGGGAAAACTTACCATTCCCCCCATCCCTATGGAGGAGGATCTGATGTTAGATCACCAATTTTGGACTCCATCCAACAAGGATGCTTTATGTAAATACCTCAGTATAAGGCAACTATCCATCCAAGAAAGCCTTGGGGCATGAGCCCAGAGGAAAGTGTGAGGCCAGGCCCCCATGGTGTTTTCTACCTCTAGTGCTGTGGGAGTGCTCTTCAAATAAACACCCATTACAGAGCTGATTCCAAGTGGAGGACCACAAATCATAGTCATGCTTGTTTAAAGTGTTCTCCTCCTTTTGGCTGAAGGCCCTGCTCATGTCAGCAGAAGGCTTAAAACCTGAGACTTCTCCATGAGAAGGGAGGGATGTGTTTGACAGAGACTGTGCTGTCATGACTAGGCTGGCCAGTCTGGACAGAATGATCATTCCCCTCTGACAAAGCACCAAGAGTAAGGTTAAGTCCATAAAGATCTCTGTGTTTCAGGCTTTTTAGCAGCTTTAGAGATTGCATTTATCAGTCTCTAGAACTAACAAAATTCCCTGCTCTCTCAAGGGGTCTTTGGATTCACTTCTTGAAAAACTGGTAGAGACTGTGGGTAGCATCCTAAGAGGTGGCCCCATTGATCCCATTTTACCTATGTGATACAGGACAGTTTTTGACATTTGCAAGTCAGATGTGTGGATGATGTGTGTTGGGAGCAGGGTATTGTCCAAGACAGTATATATGTGTGTGTGTGTGTGTGTGTGTGTGTGTGTGTGTGTAATTTCTTTCTATCTGTCTATCTGTCTGTCTATCTGTCTATCTATCTATCTATCTATCTATCTATCTATCTATCTATCTATCTATCTGTCTATCATCTATCTGTCTGTCTGTCTGTCTATCATCTATCTATCCCTAAAATATATCCCCAACTGCTATGCTTGCTGTTCCTTCATCTTCTATATTACTATCAGAAAATTTCATTTAAAAGAAAACATTAGACAAATAGAAAAAATTAGAAAATTTTTGTTTCATTTTTTTATTTAGTTTATTAAATATTCCCCAATTTCATGTAAAAAAAAGTTTTTAAGCTCCTAATTCACTCCATCCCTCCTGTTCCTCCCTCCTCCTTAAGAAAACAAATGAACACTTTCATATTGATTATACATGTGAAGCTATGTAATACATATTTCCATGTTAGCCATGTGGCAAAAGAAATCCCAAAGAGAAGCAAGAAAAAATTTTAAAAAATATAAAGAAAAAAGTCAGCTTCGATCACCATTCAGAGTTCAGCAGCTCTCTCTCTGGACATGGATAGTGTTTTTCATCCTGGATCTTTTGGAATTGTTATATATCATGTGTCGCTCAGAGGAGCTAAAGCTTTCACAGATGATCAGTGTTACAATGTTTCTGTTTCTTTGTACAATGTTTCCACAGTGGTTCTCCTCACTTCCCTTTGTATCAGTTCATAGAAGTCTTCCTAGGATTTCTGGAAACCATCTGGCTCAGAGCACAATAGTATCCCATCACAGGTTACGCCACAACTTGTTCAGCCTTTCCCCTATTGATGGGCATTTATTCAATTTCTAATTCTTGGTCTCTGCAAAAAATAATTGCACAATATACTTTTGTACAAATAGACCCTTTCCCATTTTCTTTAATCTTTTGGATGCAGACCTAGTAGTGTTATTTCTGGGTCAAATGCATTTTTATGTGATCTTTCTAGTAATGATGTACTCCTGAGGGTTATCGCCTTCTCTCCTCCTCTCAACTCTTTTACTCACTTATCTCCTTGATCATTTCACTCCTGTGGTAAGAGTTATGCAGATAAATCTAAATTTGTGTCCTCACTTCTGGCCTCTCTTCCAAGCATCACCCTTGAATGTCTAATGAATTGTTTTCATGCTGTTCAGACCTGAATACTCAATCCCACTTCAATCAGTAATCTCTGCTCTATTTTTAAATGCAATTATACTATTTGTTACATATCCTTTCTCACAAAAGTTAGCCTAAAATTCACAGTAAATTTTTGTGACTCACTAAATTCCTGAATTCATGTTCTTAACTGCTAAGTTATTCCATTCACCTGATTTTTTTCTTCTTTTTTGTGGGAGTGGGGGTGGGAAGAAGGGAATCAGAATTCTACATCCTATTTCCAAAGATATTTAGCACACATTGTGAAATAGACCCTGTACTAGCAAAAATTTAAAAAAAATTAAAAAGTCCCTGACATTAAGGAGTGTCAACATCCATTCCATGGCATAACAAGTTCTGAACACCTGCCTTAGTTTTCAACCCCTCCAATGCATGGAATTAAGATGAGCATTTCAGGTCTTAGATACATAGTTCGTACATCATAGGATAGGAGAGCTCAAATGGCCTTTAAAATTTAACTAGGTTCAGGGGTTTTAATTATTTTGTGTATCATGGACTGCTTTGTGGTTTGTGGAAGCCTATGGATCCTTGCCCAGAATCATGCTTTTAAATATATAAAATTCACAAGATTACAAAGGAAAGCAATTATGCTGCTGTACAGTTCATCCATAGAGATAAGTATGCATTTATACGTGTATATCTGTATGTGTGTATATCTCCCGTTCTCTAATCACATGTGGGTTAAGAACCACTGAATTCTATAACATTGGCATCATTTTACAGAAAAAGGAATCACCCAGTTCCTAGAATCAGATCAGAGATTAGAATTAGGGCCCTAGGCACAAAGTCCGGTGTTCTTTCCAGGAGATCACAATGCCTCTCTGCATCTTGGTGTGATTTCTCCACACTTCCATAAAGCTCTCCAGATTAGATAGCATGTTGTTTTGACAGCAGCTTCTCTGTGCTATCTTCCCAAAGATCTCAACTTTGACCATATGACATTTCTATGCATTCCTACCTGTGGTCTATGGAATAATGTCCAGTAGTAGTTTTCTTTTCACAAGATCAGCATAATTTCAGCGCCTGGGAGAGACTCCATTTCAGTGTGACACTAAACAATTCTCTGCACAGTTGATTGGCTGAGGTAGAGATGCATGGAGGACTGGGGGGAAGACATGGATTATTACACTGGAAAAAAAAAAGCTGATGGGGAATCTGAGGACCTGCTAGGCTCTAATCACAACCCTGAAGCTTATTCTTTATATGAATATGGGGAAGGCCTTTGTCCTATATGGATTTCCAGCTTTTCCATTTTAAAATGAGAAAATTGGAAAAGCTGGGTCCACTGGCTGCCTTCCTACACAGAGCTTTCCTAGTGCCCCAGCTGTCAGGTTCTCCCTCCAAAGAATGACCTTGTATTGATTGTGTATATTGGTGAGATGGGGATTTATTGTGGCTCTTGGCTGTGTATCTTGAATATATTGATGATGTTTATTGATGCTGCATATTTACTGCATATATTGAATGATTGTGTTTCCTTGATGGCAGGGAATGTTTTTGTTTTGTTTTCTGCCCTGAGCCCCCTAGAATGGGGGTTGATATAGAGATGGTGCTTCCTGAATTCCTTTGGTTTGACTGATTGATTCATAAAGATCTAAGTTCAAATTCCAACTCAGTTGGGTTACTATTTGAGTGACCTTGGGTAAGTAATTTTACCCATAAGTGCCCCTATGCCTCAGTTTCCTCATCTTTAAAATGAAAGAATTGGACTCAGTGCCCTCTAGCATCCTTAAGAGCTTCAACCAATGATAGTTTTTCTGAGGCCTGAGGAATAAAAAGTATTATCAAAGCCTGAAGAACAAAGGACAATAATATTTATTAAGTGCCTAACTGTGCTGGATGTTGAATAAAATGCTCTATAAATATTGTCTCACACCAATGCTGGGAAGAAGGTGCTTTTATTATCCCCATTTTTCCATTGAGGAAATTGAGGCAAGTGACTTGCCCAAGGTCACACAGCTAGTAAGGGTTCAAGGCTGGATTTGATCTTAAATCTTCTTGACTCCAGATCTAAGCACTCCATATACTATGCCACCTCATTGCAGAAATGAGAAAGGAAAGCATTCCAGGTCTGAGGCAAATTCTGCAAGAGTTTGGGGGTAAATAGATGGAAGGTGGGGAAATAAAAAGAAATGAGATTGAAAAGATATCTTGATACAAAGTGAAGGGCCTTGAATACCAGTTTATAGTCTATATTATTAAAAGCCGTAGTCAAAGAGCTTCTCTCCCACATAGTGAGGGCTCAGAAAACACTGAGAAGAACATTAAGGAAGCCATACTGTATATTTGGGGTACATTCAAGAATGTGGGGATACTGTACATAATGTCTGCTAGTTTAAGAAATTGAACATTAACTCAAAGAATAAAAATGTAATTCAGTTAAAAAAAAATCATTGACACCCATCGATCAGGTAAAAGCGTCATGCAAGGGACAATGGGAGACCCATACAAATAAATGAGTACATAAGAGAGAAGGATGTGTCTGCTTCCTGTGCTCTCAAATGCTAGGAGAGTCTATAGGGGAAATGATGGTAACCTGTGGGCATCAAAAGAGCTCATCTAGGGAAAACAGTGCAGCTGGCCTTTGAGGGTGGAGAGGGAGCAGCTGCTGTGCGGAGGCTGGAGGATTAGAGGCACCTCATTTCCATCCTGGGGTTTCCCATTGCCAAGCATGTAGAAGGTAGAAGAACCTGGGCTTTACTCTTTGAGAACTGAGACTCCAAACTCAAATCTGGAAGGGACCTTAGAGGTCTGTTGGACTCAGTCTATCTGGTCAAAGTTTTTGGCTCCTGCATATCCACTAGTCTTACTAATCCCCCTCAGCTTGTCATCTTCATGTTTGAGCAGGCCTTTTCAGTCTTTTCAGGCAGAAAGAAAATTGCTTCGTCATTATTATTATTATCCTAAAGTCTCAGGACAAAACCCTTTTTACGTAGTGTTTTTACTGTCTATATCTGAAGGCTTCTTGGCATGGTTCCTTCTATATCATCTGGTCATTGTTTTTACTGTTCCTTAACTTATTTTCTATTCCTATAGGCAGTGAGAGTGACTCCCTCATTTCTCTGGAATCAGGTCTACTTTTCCTTTCCAATGTTTTAAGTAGAGATTTCTTAATGTTTCTGAGAAGCATATATGTTTTTCAAACATGTTCCAGTGATCTTGACCTTATAAAAGTCCTAAGTGGTCTGGCCAGTGGTCTATTATCTTGCTCACCCATATTTCTACCACTGCAGTTGTTACATTTTCTCAACTTCTCTGTTTCTGTAGGGAAAGATACATTTCCCCCTTTAGATTCAAATCTGTCCTTTTCTCCTAGTTTCTTTTTTAAAAATGTGTATTATTTTTTATCATTCTTTTCTTTATAAATTTTGAATTCCAAATTCTTTCCCTCCCTTTCATCCTGCTCCTTGACAAGGCTAAATAATTTGATATCAAGTATACATGTGAAATTATGCAAACACATTTCCAAATTAGCCATATTTTATAAAAAGCAAGAAAAAGAAAGAAAAGTATACTTCAATTTAGATCATCAGTTCTTTCTTTGCAGGTGGAAAGCATTTTTTCCTCAGGAGTGTTTTGCAATGGTCTTAGATCACTGTATTGACCAGAGTAGCAAAATCTTTCCCAATTGAACATCATTACAAAATTGCTATTACTAGGCACAATGATCTCCTGGTTCTTTTCACTTCACCTTGCAGAAATTCATATAGGCTTCCTAAGTTTTTCTGAAACCTCTCCCTTCCATTTCCCACAACAAAATATACTCTATCACAATTATACACCACAACTTGTTCAACCCTTCCCTAATTGATGAGTATCACCTCAACTTCTAATTCTTTGCTACAACATAAAGAGTTGCTGCAAATATTTTTGTACATTTAATATACATTTTTACTTTTTCTTTCTACTCTTTAGGATTAAGACCCAGTGGCATTATCACTGGATCAAATGGTATCTGCAGTTTTCTAGCCCTTTGGGCCTAATTCCAAATTGTTTTCTAGAATAGTTGGACCAGTTCACTATCCCACCAATAGTTCACTAGTGTGTCTACTTTCTGTCATCCCCTCCAACATCTGTCATTTCTGATTGGTGTGAGGTGTTACTTCAGAGTTGTTTTAATTTACATTGTTCCAATCAATAGTGATTTAAAGCTTTTTTATATGACTATAGATAACTTTGATGTTATCTTCTGAAAACTCCCTGTTTATATACATTGGTCTTTATCAACTGAAGAATGGCTCTTATTTTTCAATTTTGGCTCAATTCTCTCTATATTTGTAAAACGAGGTCTTTATCACAGTAATTTGTTGTAATTTTTTTGATACTACTTCTTCATTATCAATAGTACCTTTTTAACCAAATGTAGGTTCCCTGATTATTTCTTTCAATTAGATCTGTTTTTGTTTTTGTTTTATCTAAGATTGTGATTGCTACTCATTCAGTTTTTACTTTAAGTAAAGCATATTCGATTCTGTTCCACCCTGTTATTTTAACTCTACATATATTTTTGTTTTAAGTGTGTCTATTTCAAACAATATCCAATTAGATTCTAGTTTCTAATCCTTTCTGTTACCCATTTCCTTTTTATGGGTGAGTCCATCCCTTTCATATTTCACAATTCTGATTACTAACTGTATATTTCCTTCTATTCCAATTTTTTCCTGTGTACTCTCTATCTCTTTTTATCCTTTTCTTCCTCAAAAGCTTTTGCTTTTATTCTTACCTTTCCTTAATCTGCTCTCTTGCTTATCATTCTCCCCTCTCTTTTCTTTTATTCTCTTCCCCTTCAAATTGAGTAAGATAGATTTCTCTACCTAAGTGTGTATGTGTGTGTGTGTGTGTATTAAATAAACATTTGTATCATAAAAAGAATTGTGTAAGACTTTACCTATTTTTTTTTGTTTCTATACTATTGAGATTAATTGTTTCTTCAATGTTTGGTAAAATGTACTTGTGAATCCATCAAGTCCTAGGGATTTGTTTAATTAATTAATTTATTTTTTAAAGTTACTGATGACTGATTCAATTTCTTTTTCAAAGATAGCATTATTTAAGTAATCCATTTCCTCTTCTTTTAATCTGGGAAGTTTATACATTTTTAAAATATCCATCCATTTACCGTAGATTAGTTTATTGATATAGAATTGGGTGCATAATTGCTAATGATTACTTTAATTTCATTCTTATTGGTGGTGAATTCATCTTTTGCTTTATTGATAATGGTAATTTTGTTTTCTTCTTTTTAATAAAAAATTAACCAATTTATTTATTATATTATTTATATATATATAAATATATATATAAACATATATATAAAAATATATATAAATATAAATATAAATATATATAAATATATATAAATATTTATATATATTTATTATATATAAATATATATAATA
>NC_058134.1:7734574-7762074 GCF_016433145.1 Gracilinanus agilis | reverse complement strand
ATGGGAAGTCACAGCTAAGTAAGCCCTTGTACATAGAGAAATTATAATCTCATCTCATCTTTTGGATGCTTTTCAGATTCTCAAAGCTTAGAACAGTGTCTGGAACATAGTAAGCATTTAAAAATACTTATTGACTTGACTTGACATGCAGTCTCTGAATTGAATATAATAAACACTTCAGGAGTGATTTGATGGTATTAGATTGTTATGGAACTAATACCTCTCTTGGACATTATACCTCCTTCATGCACCTTGAAATCAGATTAGCTCTCTTTTCTTTTGTCTTGTTCATGACATTATTGACTAATATTGAATTCCAAAATCCTTAGAATCTCTGCCCCCCTCCCCCGGCCAAGGTCTCTTGCTAGATACTTCTACTCTTATATCTGGTCTATTAATATTATTTTAAAACTATGAACTAAAGATAACTATTTTACATCCATCTTTGCTAAGCTGCATCTCACATTTGGCCCAGTGTTCTGGCTAGTCAATCTTGTTGGCTGCTGCCTGTCATCCAGCATCTTAACACTCCTTTTCCACTTGTCATATTCATGTTTGAGTCTGCTAAATCCTAGTTAATACAAGTCACTGATGAAATCAGCAGAGGACAATACCCTCAGGGGACATGCTCTTAGGATGCTTCTTCACATTGGCAGAGATAAAGAATATAAACTGCTGGAAGGCAGGAATTATCTTGTCTCTAGACAAGCAAGCAGCTATCACAGAGCCTAGCACAAAGCAGATACTTAATAAGTACATCATGGAGATGGGAAGGTGAGGAATGTGGGTTTTACTCCACAGCTCTTAGAGAACCATCTAAAATTTCTGAGAGGCCAAATGATAGGATCAACTCTGGATATTGGCTGAATCCAACAGTGGGAGACCCAATGAATTGTAGACAGTCTGCTGCAGTCAGCAAATGCAAGTTCTAGCAGCAAGTCTTGTGAGAGGTGATGAAGGTTTGTGCTAAGATGGTGGTAGAGGGCTAACGCCACATTGTCTAGATTTTATAATGCGGCAAGCTGAGTGAAGCTCTGACTTCCCATTGACTTTGAAGCTTTACCAAGGACCTTGGCTCAGGTATTGCTGCTGAAACTCAAGGATATTCTTTAAATACATAGTGAAGTCATTGTTTTTGTTTTTGTTTTTGTTTTTTGGCTAACAAAAGAGAAAACACCCCCAATCCACAGTGGCTGCCCCAAACTGAACTTTGTATTTGGGAGAAGCTGATTATCTGAGCCAGTTGGGGTACACAGTCCATAAAAAGTGTCCTGGAACAGCCTGGTTAATAGAGATAGTGCCAGGGCTGAGCCTCTCTGCAGAAGCAAGGTTATGAAGCCTGTTTAGAAAAAAGCCATTTTCTTCCCCCTGCCCCTCCTTTGTTGGGCTCTTCTACATACACTTATTTTAGTATTCTAGAATAACATTATTTAATGGAAATGATGTTAGTTCCAGCCCAGTCTGGGAGTGGATTTCACTTTCAATAAGTGCTTTCTTGTTCACATTCTGCTGGCCAGCCCTTTCCTAACCTTCCTCCCAAGCTTTATGAGTTGTGCTTCATTTAGGTCCAGCCTTTGGAGACCCAAACAGGAAGCGCCTGGGTCTTCTCTCTCTGTAGCATGGGTGTGACAGCAACCACACCAAGAAGCAAGAATATAATCACTCCTTAGGCAGGGTGGGCTGGAGCCAGGGTTCCGTCCCAATGGACCTGGTTCACCTGTGGTTCTGGTTATTGCAACAATCTGCTATGACTGGCCCCTCAGAGCACACCCTTACAGTGGAGGGCCAGGGAGTGAGGACAGGGCTCGTATCAGAAATGTAATGAAAACTGTCCTTGAAAAGCTCACTCATTAGAGACCTGCCCCTTTCCAGAACACTACTTTCCATGTGAAAATGGTACAGAGCAGTGCCACGTTATACCAGATCCTTGGGAAAAGGACATTTGGGAATAAAAGCTATTTCTCTGAGAGCATGCTGGGAAAAGGCACAGAAAATTATCCACATCAAGAAAGTTTCCTTTAAAAAAAATCAGACCTTCCTTGCTGCTTGACCCCTGCTCCTTTCACTTTGTATTTATTTTGTTTGTTTTTGTACCTATTGATTTATGTACAAAGGATCATAGATGTAGAGGTGGAAGGAACCTCATACTATTTCATCTCAAGTCCTTAATTTTGAATGAGTAAACTGAGGCCCCCAAAGTTTGTGACATGCCCAAATTTACAGAGATAATAAACATTAGTGGCAAGATACTAACCTATGTCCTCAGGTTCCAGAATCCATATTTTTCTCCTATATAATATGCACCTTCCCTTTAAAGCTCCTGGTGGTAGGTACTTTGTCAGTTTTTGTCTTCGTGCCCCTAATGTCTAATAAAATGTCAGGTATATGTGAGGTGCTTCTTAAATGCTTATGGAATAAAATCTAATTAAATCCAGAAGCTCCTCCTACATTTGCCTAAATCCACTTAATCCCTAATTGGCATGTTTTAAAGGCAGAAATATGAGTTGTTCTCATCAAATGTCTCAATCCTGGTAATGATCATCCCACTACCTTCTATTCCCATATGTCCATGATGGCAACATGGACTCTGTGACCTGGTCTTGTCCTTTACCATAGTATGGATGCTGCTTACAATTCCCAATTTCCCTTATGCTGTTGGCATGAAAAAGAAAATTTAAGATTCTGTGGGTCTATAGAATCTGCAGCTTTTGGGTGTGGGATGGGAGTCCACACCCTCCTTCTGAAAGAGTGTATTATATATGGTTTGGGCTGAGAAAGTCAGTAAGATGCTGTGTTGGAGAAAGTCAGAGTCTGAGAGCAGACAGAAGGCAAGAAAGACCTCAGAGCACAAATTCAAAGCTTGGGAGTCAACACAATAAAGAACAACATGTTAAGAAGCCCTAGCAGACATGCTGGTTTGCTTCACACAACTTCTCCATTAGGGACAAGGTCCTTTCACTGTTAGTGATGTTAGAGCTATGCACTCATTCGTCCTCTTCCATTATGGAGGCAAGATTAGATTTCACATCAAGAAAACTTTCCTAATAGTTAAGAGTTGCCCATAAATGGAATGGGCTACCTTGGAGGAGGTTTTTAAGTGGTGGCTCAATGACTCCTTCAGACTGTGATTGAGGAATTTTTGGGTCAGATACAGGTTGGTACAACTGCTCTGAGATCTAGAGCAACAAGAAAGTTTTGGGATTTTCACTGGTGTTGCTGTCCATATATCAGACATTTATACCCTCACAAGATTTTTAACTCAACATAGTGTTATTTCTTCCTGCAAATTGAGCTCTCCTGAACTATTGTGTAAGAAAAAAAAATGCGATTATTAAATTCAATCCCATTATTTTACGGCTAAAGAAACTGAATCCTAGTAAGGTAAAATGACTTCTACAATGTCTACATTTTTGGCAATCTATCCACATGTTCTTTTCTCCTCTTGGCACTGGTACACCTGCTCTATCATCAACACATTTCCTTTTATCTTAAACTTGATTCTTCCTTTCTCCATCTTCTGCATTCAGTGAGGCTTACTTCCTTATGATGACACCAATCCCTTCACCTACCTTACCAGTACTGGCTAGACTTTCTATCATATCCACACTCCCCCCATTGCCCTAGAATAGGAACTGTTCCATCTCAAGAATTACTGGTCAGGTTTTTGTGACTTCATCTCTCCTGGTTCTCCTATCTGGTTGCCTACTTCTTCTCAGTCTTCTTTGCTGGATCTCCATCTATATCAAGTACAGTGACTGTAAGCTTTGCACTAAGGCTCTGTCTTGGAATCACTGCTCTGTCTGTACTATATTCTCTTCCTTCCTGACTGTGATAAGTTTAATTATTTCAATCATTAGTTCCATTATGGCTGATTCCTAGTTGTTTATATCTAGACCTACGTTCTCTGCTGAACCATCACGTATCAACTGCCACTTGGACTTCTTAAACTGAAGGTCCAATAGACATCCAAAACTCAACATGCCCAAGATAGAATTCATGGGGGATTTGTAGTTCTATTGTTTATATCATTAAATATGCAGCCACTTATTTTTTTAATAATATTGAAATAGCATTTCATTCTTGCTAGGAATCTTACATTGTTATAGGGTATTATTTTTTGTCTTATAATAATATTTAATTTTTACAACAATATTTATTATCAAATTAGGTCATAGATATTGCTCTGCTTTCTCTCTCCTTATTTTAGGAAGAGTGATCATATTTGTCTCATTAAATGTGCTTTGCAGAATGACTTCCATTCCTATTTTTGAGAATTATTCATGAAATTTAGCTTAATTACTCTTTAAAGGTTTGATGGAATTCACTTTTAATCTGGTCTAGAATTAATTTCCTTGCATCTTTGGTTACTGAGTTTGTGTCTTAATTGATTCCATTTTCAGAGTTTAATAGCATAATATCCCTATTTCTAATGTACCTAGTTTTGGTAGATTGTATGTGTTGTTTGACTTCAAATTCCTTGGAAGAAGCAATCATTTGAAAATGTTTATGTCTGATGACAGAAACAGTCACGTGTGTGTTTTTCCTGACACTAGACTAACTCAGGATATCAGACACTGACCGTGTAAAATTGAATGGACTGTTTCTTTGAACTTTAGTTATAAGTGTTGAGTGTTGGATTTTGTGCTGCAGACTTGTTTTATGCTCTCTCATTGCTAAATTCTGTGCTTTGAAAATAGTGTCTGTTACTCCAGGGAAATGTGTAAAATTGTACCTCTTAAGGAGTACATGTCAATAATTGTAAGGGATTGTAGTAGCTATTCATGTGGGAAAGTTGAGTATCTCAAAGATTATTCAAGCCTGCAATAAAGAAAGTTCAATCTTACTAAAGCCACTAAGCAAGAAATAGAAATATCAGCAAGAAACTAAAAACCATTTCACCCAAAGAACTTCCAAAGGACTTAACAAATACTCAGGAACAAAACAAAGATGTTCAGAGAGAGTTGATGGCTAGAGGGGTTGGTAATTTTTCTTTTTAATATTTTAGACTCTTTCAGCTGGAAGAATAGTAAAAGTTTCTGTACGGTGTGTGTGTGTGTGTGTGTGTGTGTGTGTGTGTGTGGTGGGGGTGGAGGGGACAACTACTAATCCTTGTAATGAAAAACAATGCATGTTGTAGGTAAGACAGTCCACAGTCTAGAGCTCTTGGAAATAGAACATTTGGGCTAATAAAAGATTGAGCATGTTGATGATGTTTAGATTGAAATCAATGTTATACCTTCTAATCTTTCCTAACATTTTTCCTCTCATGTATTTTCATTTCAAATTTTGGCCAAATCTCTTTCCCTTAAAGAGACTAAAACTTCATTAGCCTATTTAGAGTTTGTTAAAACAGACTGATTTATCTGATGTATTTACATTTTCTTAAAAAAATTCTACTGAATTATCATTAGATTTTAGTCCCTCTTATTTTTTGATGAATTTTAACTGTAATATTTTGTAGAAAGAATAGAAAGTATTTTTAAAATTCTGTTTCCTGCTTTGATCAACTCACTTCCTTTAAATCAATGTCTTGATTAACTTATTTGCCCTTAGATAATCATGAAGTATGACTTTTCAAAAGGCAAATCTTCCTTATTTTTAGGTGAGTCATCCTGTCTAGGGTGTATCTTGTTTTTCTCACTCTTTTCTTGATCCTGATCTGTAGGTTCCCACATTTTTTTTTTGCCATACATGACTATGCCCACCTTTTGCATCAAAGTCATATAATACTGAAGTATCTATATATTTGAAATATTTTAAAGCCAAGTCTCTGAGGAATTTCGTTACATTTCCTGCTGCCAGTACATTGTCATGATGATCTTTTTGCTTTAATTCTTTATAATGGTTTCATGTTAAGACCAGGAATCCCATGAAATAGATTTTTGTCATTCTTTGCAAGTATAGGCCAATCATTGATTCCATTATTTGAATGTCTAAAGAGAAACTCTGAAATATTTATTTAGTTGGTGAATATGTAAGCTGATTTGAGCTCAATTCATTAGGATTTTCAGTGATATATTATCTCTCTGTCCTATTTCCTGCCTCAACTCACTGAGAACTGGAACTATTTTTTAGTATAAAGATATTTTATTTTACCAATCACATGTATTAACAATTTTTCACGTAAGTTTTCTGAAGGTATATAATACAAATTGTCCTGTTCTTTCCCATCTTTATCCCTCAAGGAGCTGGCAAGCAATGGAAGCGATTTGATCTAGGTTATATATTATATTTGCATGCATTATGCACAACATAATTTCATAATATTATTTTTTTATATTTAAAAAAAAATTTTAAACCCTTAACTTCTGTGTATTGGCTCATAGGTGGAAGAGTGGTCAGGGTGGGCAATGGGGGTCAAGTGACTTGCCCAGGGTCACACAGCTGGGAAGTGTCTGAGGCCGGATTTGAACCCACGACCTCCCAACTCTAGGCCTGACTCTCAATCCACTGAGCTATCCAGCTGTCCCACCCTTTTTAAATATTGTTATTTTTTTATAAAAGAATAATCGTATAAAACCAAAACCCCAAATAATTAAAGATGTACCCTTCTGATGGGTTAAAGTTTTTCTTTTCTCACACAGAATGAGGAAATTTTAAGCCATTATTATAAGAAGACTTAGACAGCTATATATGGTGCTGTGGATAGAGTGCAGGACCTGGAATCAGGAAGACACATCTTTCTGAGTTCAAATCTGGTTTCAGACACTCACTAAGATCTGTGACCCTGGGAAAGTCACTTAATTATATTTGTCTCAATTTCCTCATAAGTAAAATGAGCTGGAGAAGGAGATGGCAATCACTCCATGATCATTGCCAAGAAAACAGCACAGGGGCTCACAAAAAGTCAGACATGACTGAGATGACTGAATAACAACAAAGAAGAAGACTTGGCCATCTTGATTAAAATGTATTCCTGTTAGGATCTATTATCAATTTTTTCTATTCACCTCTCCACTCTTTGTTCATCTGTAGTTTTCAGCTTAACTTGACTTAAACAATAATCATCACTTACAATCATCTCAAGGTACCATGGCTAATTTCCCCTTCCTATTGACCATAAACCACAGCAAAGGCCACAATGACCTCATCTCATGGTTAGCTTCCATGATGTAATCAGTCTGCACTGGGAAACACATAATATCATAAGGATTTGGGAATTCATTCTTCCAATGAGCATTTGTCCTCTTGGGAAATGTAGTTATTTCTTTATTTGAATCATGTCTGTACAACTTAAAGCTTATGCTTTCATTTGTAATGAGAAGATCAATAATTTCTAAACTGATGAATAAGGAACTCCTAACTAGAGAAGGTCCAATAATTAAAGTAATATTTTTTTTAAACCCTTGTACTTCGGTGTATTGTCTCATAGGTGGAAGAGTGGTAAGGGTGGGCAATGGGGGTCAAGTGACCTGCCCAGGGTCACACAGCTGGGAAGTGGCTGAGACCGGGTTTGAACCTAGGACCTCCTGTCTCTAGGCCTGAATTAAAGTAATATTTATAGATGGTCAAAAGACTGCATTAATCTCAGCACTCTGACCATTTCTATTATGCTACTATTATTACGTTAGGTGAGTTTATCATCTGGCCACCAATGATTCCATCATCCAGTTGCTATTGGACAAGTTTATTTTCTGATACTGACCTCCAAAAATTAGCTTCTGGTCCTAAGACTGCATTCAAAGCCTTTCTAACTTAGTAAGACCAGCCAGAGAATGTATTGTTCTAACATAAACTACCAAATCTGGGACCACTGGCTTTACCCTAACAATGTATCAGTGGGAGGAATTCAGTTTTAAATACTAACATGAAATCATAGTAGAAAGGGATGGTCCAATTCTTTGTACAAGCAGACCTCTGTGATGGTCTTTGTTTTCACATTCAAGAACTCAATCTAGTTCCTTAAGTTACTTGGAAAATTATACTGCAAATAGTTGCTTCATCGATCTTTCAGTGGTCTTAGGCCAAAAGCAATATGATCTGATTAAAGAAAATAAAGAGATTGATTTAATATTTCTGTGCTTCCATTTCCTAATGATGAGGACTAATATAAAATTCAAAGATGGAGACAGACTCCAAGGAACTATATTAAAAATCTGTCTGGAGTGCATAGAGGTTAAACTCCATTTTTCATCATACCGGATTTGATACAAGAAAGCAAATAGTAATTACTTTTTTAATATTACAGTGATATTGGAAATAACCAAGTCAGTCATGCAGAACTGGGCTTGTTCGCTATATATTTCAACATTGTGCGCTCTGATGCCAAACATTTTGTTGCATAATCTTCCACAGGTGCACATGTGCCAGTAATAAGCTAAAAAAGCTAAAAACGAAGGAAGGAGGCTTTTAAACAAAATTCACTTGAATTAAAAATCGATGTGAAGGGGAAATTTCCTCTCAATTGCTCCTATAGGATGACTACATTAACTCAAAACAATGAGGTAATATTATGAGTCAAGAATAGAAAGAAAAATTTAATTAAAATCAGCCTGTCTTACTTTATCGCTTTCATATTGGGAGATGAAATTTCTGATAATATGTGTGGGATTTGAGACTATCCTCTCTGTGAAAGCTGTATTTGTGCCTTGGAGGGAAACCCCATCCTCCTATAAGTTCACCTGAAGACGTTGTCTCTCAACTGCTGTCTGTTTTTGATGGCTCTGGTCAGTGTATGGTTTCTCATAATGTGAAGCTTTCCTCACCAAGCTACCAACACATCTATAGTTGGGTTTTTCAGGGCTATTTTTAGCCTGGTGGTCATTTTCTTTACATTTTGATGTTAAGATAATTCAAGATTCAGTAAAAGTGGAAACTTCAAAAGAGTATGGCTGGTCATGGAGTGACCATGGGGATACCACAAGGGCAATTCAAGTGCTATCTTAAGTATCCATAAAATATTAGAAGATCTAGAAAAAGACCTTCAGTGAACTGGATAGAGATTTTATGGAGTATTTATGGGGAGAATTGGATAATTGGAAGGGTTGGGCAGGTATAGAAAAGCTCTAGTTAGCATTGGTAAAAAGACTAAATATGTTACAGGGTCATTGAAACATTAAAATAGGTTATATTAGTTATTGGCTAGATTAGTTATACATTAGATACACCAGATTAGATATCTGATAGCCAAAGAAGCAGGGGGATTGTGATGGGGTAACAAATTGGTAATCCCATTATGAGTAATCAGTATGAGTATATTGAAGCAATATGTATGGGGAAGCTAAAAATTAAATACACCACCTGGTGGGATGAAACCAAAAATACTTTAAAATGGAAATGCTAGACTTGTTGGGTCTAAATCAGAACTTATTATCTTTCCCCTAAAATCTTTGACTCTTACAAACTTGTCCATCTTTTTTGAAGGTCCCAAACCTTAATGCTATCATCAATACTCTCTTACACTATTATATCCATTGCCAAAATTCATTTCTATCTGCACAAGTCCTCTTCACTCAAATGTCATCACCCACAAGCTAGCTTCTATCACCTCATGCCTGAATCTTTTTGTTTGCTAACTGTCTTCTCTGCCTTAAGATCTTCCCATTCTAATATATTATCCACTCTGCCTCAAAAATGATTTTCAAAAGGCTTAGTTCTGACCATGTCACTCCTATATCCAATAAACTCCAATAGCTTTCTATTACTTTCACTAGCAATCAAACAATCTCTAATAATTTGTTAAGCATCTACTGTGTGCCAGGCACTATGCTAAGTGCTAGGGATACAAGAAGAGGCAAAAGACAACTTAGCCCTTAATAAGATTACAATCTAAGGAAGGAGACAACAGACAAACAAATATATACAAAGCAAGGTATAGACAAGATACATTTGTTATTTGGTTGTTTCAATTGTGTCTGACTCTTCTGACACTATTTGGGTTTTTATTGGCAAAGATACTAGAGTAGATTACCATTTCCTTCTATAGCTCATTTTTATAGATGAGAAATTGAAGTAAAGTGACTTGCCCAGGGTCATACTGCTAATGAGTGTCTGAAGTCAGATTCAAATTGAGGAGGATGAATTTTCATGATTTTATCCACTGCACCACAAAGCAGTACACCAACAAATGCAAGATATAATTAACTAAGTGAAGGCATTAGCATGAATAGGCATTGGGGAAGATTTCCTGTAAATAGTATGATTTTGATTAGGATGTAACAAAAGCCGGGGAACCAGTTATTGGATCAGAGAAGGGAGAGGACTCTAGTTATGGGGCACAGCCATAAGGTAAAGTGTCTTGTTCATAGAACAGTCAGGGGGCCATTGTCACTGGATCAAAGAGTACATGTCAAGGAATAAGGTATAAAACTAGAAAGGAAGGGACTATGCTCCGAAGAGCTTTGAGTAATGTCATAGTGTTTCGTATTTGATTCAGAGGCCATTTGGAACTATAGGAGTTTCCTGTGTAGAGGGTGACATGAAGGAATTTGCCATTTAGGAAAATCACTTTAGAGGCTGAATGGAGAATGGATTAGAATGGGAAGAAATTTGAGTTAGATCCACCAGCAAGCCATTACAATGGTCCAGGAGTGAAGTGATGAGGATCTATAGCAGCAATGGGGAAGTATCAGAGGAGAGAAGGGTATGTATTCTAGAGATACTGCAAATTGACAGACCTTGCCAACAGCTTGGATATAAGGGTGAACTCCTTGGCAAGGAGTATGTATTTGAGTGCTTAGCACAGTGCTCTTAACTTGGAAATAACACAGAACTACTAAAGTAGTCAGAAAAAATAAGTCTTTAATTAGGAAAGAGATGGGTCCAGTAATCATTGGCTGCTATCATAGAGCCAAGCACCAAAGACTACTCAGAGTCAACACTCTGGGGCTCTGGGGTCATATCCCTGGGAGAATGCACTGGGCTAAATGATTTCTCCAAAGAATAGTAGAACTTGGGAAACATATATCATTTGGGGAACTAAGGACAGGTAAGTATGATTGATTGGCATTACCATGATTACAAGGATATGAGAAGTCCAAGACAGGATTATCAGGGAGAGGCTGATGCTTTACAATGGATACCAAGGGGAAGGGTCCAGCAGAAGGCTGTGTTACCTGGGAGAAGACTTTGATACAATGGGAGAAACTACTAAGACAAAAGGGTTCTTAACATTTGGTTTGGGTCTACCTAAAGGTTCATTATTCTGTCTGAAATGGGCAAGTTTGGGACTTCCCTCAGGATGAGTTCTCAAAGGACAAGAGCAGACTTGGGGTTTTCAGATTTCAAGATGACAGTGTAAGATGCTCAACAAATGCTTATTGGTTATCAAACAATATCCAACTCATGTCTGTTATCCTATCCATGGGTGTCTTCTCTCCAGTGAAATAGGTCACACAGATCTTCTGTGGCTGCCCATCCCATTCAACCTTTGTGCATGTCCTCCCATAAGAAATCTACTAAGTGTGTTCAGTGCCTTCCTCAATTTTTCTTGCCAGAGGACAACTCTGGAACAAATGACCTGTTCATTGGTTTTCTCTCTTTGACCATAAGCCTACACTGTATTTTTTGTTGATCTTTTTTATAGCTGAGAGTTTACAAAGAAATGACAACTTTTGTATTGGCTTATGTAGGTCCTGAGCATCTTCATTGCCTAGGATGACTTACTTCTAATTCTTTTGGAATTGTAATATCCCATGAATGCCTGTGAATGTCATTGCTGAAGAATGTTTGTATTAGGAAGATGGGACTTTTGTTTCAGATTTGAGAAACGCAGGTCACTGAAAGTCTTGTTTTTTCCAAGAAAAAGAAAACACTCTAATTCATACTCTGCATAATTGTGGGCCCGAAACACTTTTCTTTGCAATGACTGTCTAGATCGGTGATTCCCAAAGTGGGCACCAGCGCCCCCTGGTGTGTGCTGCAGCAATCCAATGGGGCAGTGATCACCACAGGTGCATTTGGGGGCAGTGAATAACTGTAAGGGGGCAGTGATAGTATGTGACAGGGGGCGTTAAGTAATATTTTTTCTGGAAAGGGGGCGGTAGGCCAAAAAAGTTTGGTAACCACTGATGAACTGACTGAAGTCATAATTTTAGCTATTCAGTAAGCATTTTCACCCCACCTGTTTTGTTTACTCCATCCATCCATCCATCCATCCATCCATCCATCCATCCATCCATAAGTCTTTAGCATTGATTTAAGTCTTATTTTGGGGGCTCTGCACTGAATGCAACCAGCCCTCCCTATGAGATCACCACCAAGAAGAGCCTTTGAGCTAGATGTTACCCACGACAAACTCTCTTTGGGTGAATATATACCATAGTGGTTTGTTCTTTTAAGCCTTGCCTATTTTTCATTATTAGGATATTATCAGCCATAATCATCTCTGTCAAATATTTGAAGAAATCTTTAATAGTTTTGACATTGGTGCAGAAAATACCTTTTTGAAGAAGAATCTTTAAGGCAGAATTAAAATACTTTAAAAAATAAATAACTAGCATTTAGGACAGTTGAATTTTATAACCTCTAAGGTGCTTTTCTCTAGTTTTCTAATAATAAACAGTTGATATGTTGACTCTGGACAAAATCAAACAAAAAATCCCTAAAAAGTGTTAAGTTTTTATTTTTATTTTTATTTTTATTTTTTTTAAACCCTTGTACTTCGGTGTATTGTCTCATAGGTGGAAGAGTGGTAAGGGTGGGCAATGGGGGTCAAGTGACTTGCCCAGGGTCACACAGCTGGGAAGTGGCTGAGGCCAGGTTTGAACCTAGGACCTCCTGTCTCTAGGCCTGACTCTCACTCCACTGAGCTACCCAGCTGCCCTGCTTTTACTTTTTTAAAGTACATTTACACATAAATTATGACTCATTGGTTTTGAAATACAAAACAGGAACATTCAATGAAAATGAACATAAATCAATTTGTTTTAAAATTAGCATTGTGTCTTTCAATCAGTTATGTAAAGGAAAACATTTACTTTTGAAAAAATGCTTTGTAAAACCTGATATTCTCTCTGCATGCCTCTTTTGGGATAATAATATCAGAGTTGTGTGTGTGTGTGTGTGTGTGTGTGTGTGTGTTTCCATAAAGGTTTGCTATTTTCTTTTCCTTCAGCTACTTTGAGAATGAATTCCTTAGTATTCACAAAATTGTGTTATATTTAGCAAAGATCTCTCTGTACACTTGGTTTAGTCTATTTGCTTTTTCCATGGATTTCCTTGATTATCATTTTTACTTCCTCCTTAATCACATTCCATACAGTTCTATTTGAATCAAAATGGTATAGCTCCATTGTATTTGATGTCAAAAGAGCCTGATTAAAAAAAGTAATCTGTTTCCTTTTCTTGCTATTGCTCCTGAGCCTCTCATCTCTCACTTCTTTAAATGAATATTTTTTCTCATTCTAAAGCTTTCATTGTTTTCCAAGACAATACTGTTCATAATTGTTGATTATTATCATCTGATCTTGGCTACTCTTTCTCTGTCACTCTGTCTCTCTGTCTGTCTGTCTGTATCAGTCTCTGTCTCTCTCATCCCTCTCTCTCTTTCTGTCTCTCTTTGTCTCTCTGTCTCCCTCTCCTTTCACACACAACCCCTCCTCTCCCTACTGGGCCAGTAAGTTTTTAGTTAAATCTATTTTTTTAAAATGCCTTTGGTCATAGCATCTTGGCAACTAATATATGTTGGCAAGTCTTCTATTTTAAATTATTGTTGAAGATGTCAGCGTCTTCCTCTATTCATTTCATTACATTTCTTTTTTTTCCCCTAGGGTAGTATCATATTCATTATAGATCACATTTTCACTCCATGAATTTTTATTTATTGAGCTTTGTATTAATTTTGATCTTTAATAAGTCTATGTTCTTACTTTACCCTATAATTGAATCAAGAATGGCCCCTGTGTTCCCTAGAGAGAATCCATTGTCTGTAAATCAATTTTGTGGTGATACCTGATGGGTGCACCCTATACCCAACATTTACTAATGCTTTTTAAAATAAAATATGAATGCTACATAAGCAAGAAGCTTCGATATTTTCTGCACATCTTTGTTCTCTCCAGGGATCATATTTTCCCATGTATTATGCCCTCTTCACCTCTTCTCCTGTTTGAAATATTAAATTAGCATAAGCAAATGTTGTTTTAATTTGGAGTAATCTTCTTAAGTTCTTCATATAATTTATTTATTTAGTTAAGAATTTTGTTTATTTAATAGAATTTATTTCCAGGTGTCTCAACCCCTTCCTTTCCTCCCTGAACTATAGAAGGTATCACTGGACAAAAAAGATATGTATATATAGATTCAGTCTTTTATATTTCCATTTAGTTCTTTTTCTAGAAGTGAATATTCACAAATTATTTTTCAAATAATAATTCTGTAGCTGTATATAATGTTTTATTGATTCTATTCATTCTACTCTTCATCATTTCATGTAGAGCCTTCCAAGTTTTTTTTTTCAAATGGATCTACTTGTTTCTTAGAACTTATTGAACATAATCAGATATACAATGTCTATCCATTCCCCAATTGATGGACAGTCTCTCAATTTCTACTTCTTTGCCACCTCAAAGAGAGCTGCTATGAATATCTTAAAATATGTTGATTCTTTTCTTTTATCCATGATCCCTTTGAGAAACAGACCCCACAATGGTATTTGTGGGTCTGAAGGTATGTGTAGTTTTCAAACTCTCTGGGCATAATTCTCAATTGCTTTCCAAAAGAGTGAATTATTCACAGTTTCACCAATAGTGTATTAGTGTCCCCATTTTTCCACATCCCTTTCAACATTTTTTATTTTGCCCTAATTAGTAGAAATTTAGAGCATATTTTTATTTATCTATGTATGCCTTTGAGTTCCTCCTTAAAAACTGTACATATCTTTTTTGTCCACTTATAATGGGACACAGCTCTTATTCTTATAAATCTGGCAAAGTTCTCTACATATTTCAGATATGAGACCAGTATCCAGGGAATTATCAATAAACATTTTCCCTAATTTTTTTCTTTCCTTCTAGTTTGGCTACACTAGTTTTATTTGTACAGGAACTAATTTAATGTAATAAATTTTCCACTTTACATCTCACAATGCTCTCCATTTCTTGTTTACTCACAAATTCCTCTCTGATCCATAAATCTGATAGGTAGCATGTTCCCTGGTCTATGATATTTGCTTATGATATCTCTTTTTATGTCAAGGTCATGTATTCATTTTGATATTATCTTAGTGAATGGTGTAAGATATTGGTCTAAATCTAGTTTCTGCCAAAGTACTTTTCAATTGACCCTGCAATTTTTACCAAAAAGTGAATTCTTATCCCCCAAACTTGGATCTATTTTTTGTCAAATACAAGGTTACTATGATCTTTTTTTTTAATGTTTGTAATGTCTCAGTTCTGTTCCACTGATCTACATTTCTATTTATTAGCTAGTACAAGATGGTTTTGATAGTTACTGCTTCATAATACAGTTTAAAATCTGGTACTGCTAGACTTCCTTCTTTTGATATCACTGGATATTCTTGATCCTTTGTTTTTCAAAATGAATTTTGTTGTTATTTTATCTAGCTGGATAAAATATTTTTTGGTAATTTAATTGGAATGTCATTGAATAAGTAGATCAGCTTAGGTAGAATCATCATTTTAATTATATTGACTGCCCACCAATAAGTAATTACTTTTCCCAATTAATTAAATTGATTTTATTTGTATAAAAAGTGTTTTATAATGATGTTCACACATTTCCTGGGTTTGTTTTGGCAGGTATACTTCCATGAATGCTAATGAATTATATGGATTTAATTTTATATCCTGCTATTTTGCTTAAATTATCGATTATTTCAATGAAGTTCTTAGTGAAGCTCTAGCATTTTCTGCCATCATGTTGTCTGCAAAAAGATAGTTGTATTGCCTTTTTACCCATTTAGGTTTCTTCATTTTTTGAAGAGTTTAAATGAATTTAATTTGTTTTAGAATCAGTATATAAAAAGTTAAAAACTAAGACTCAAGGAGGACAGAAAGAAATAGGGACCTTCCTCATGGCATAAGAAGTGGTCATTTTCTTCTGTACTGCCCCAATCTCCAAATGTGCCATCATTGCTGACCATGGAGTAGAATTTATATTTCCATCTTCTATGTCGGATTTTGGAGAAATAAAAAGCAATTATTTTCAAGTTTGTCTTTTAAAGAGGTACATTTCTATTAATTATAATTTCTATTATATTTATTATTATATTATATAAATTATATTAAGTATAATTATAATTTATATTATCTAAATAATCCACTTTCCTTCTATTTTCTCACAGAGAACTCTCTCTTATCATAGAGATTTTTTTTTTTAAAGGAGGGAAAAATAATCCCGGGAAATGAACCAACATGTTTAATCAGTTTTGTTGTTACACAGAGGGTTCTATTCCTGTGGAACTCTGAGCTCAGAAGAAGGAGAAACTATTTTCTTATATCTCTTCTTTAGGGTCAAGCTTGGTCATTATACATTTCTGACATTCAGTTGAGATTTTTGTTGTTCTTTCCTCCATTGTAGTCTTTGTCTACGTTGTTTCTCTGGTTCTGCTGACTTCACTTAGTGTTACTTCTAGAAAGTCTTCCACTGCTTCTCTGTCTTCATTACATTCATTATTTCTTACAGCACAAAAATATCCNCTCTCTCTCTCTCTCTCTCTCTCTCTCTCCCACTCCTGATCTGGCCAGGACCCAGATGGCGAACCCAGAGACCTCCAAGGATGTTTCTCTCTCCCAGGGCATTCGCATGATGTTCTATGCAATGAAGCCCAATGAAACCTCCTTCCCAAGCCTGGAAGAGGTGCCTGATTATGTGAAACAGGTAAGACCTGGGGACAGAAGGCAGATCGTCTCCCTAATACAGAGAGACAAAGAGATATAGTTACAGAGAGAGAGAAGTAAAAATATTACGAGATCCAGAGATGGAGAAACACAGATGCAAAGATGGAGACAGAAAAGAAGAGAGACAAACATGGGAGTGGGAGAGAGACAGACAGAGAGACCAAAAGACATAGAGGCACAGAGTTACAGAGAGAGGGAGACCAAGAGAGAGATGAAAAGAGGCATTAAGGGAGATGAAATATGGAGAGACACGGCGATGAAAAGATGGAGACCCAGGGGAGTGAGGCAAATAGATGGACACACAGAGAGAAATAGATGACAGAGAGACAGGAAGACTGAAAGACGAAGAGAGGCAAAGAATTACAGAAAGAGATAAAAAGATGGAGACACAGAAGAGAGAGACAAACAGATGGAGTGGCTGAAAGAGAGAGACAGAGACAGAGACACACACACACACACACACACACACACAGAGATAGAGAGAGAGAGAGAGAGAGAGAGAGAGAGAGAGAGAGAGAGAGAGAGAGAGAGAAATGGTAGTAAATTTGATGCCACTGAGATATTTTTATTGTTGTTAAATAGCTATAAAAACATTATGTGGTCACTGCAGTGATAGGTACTAGTCTGTGATGTCATTGACACTGCAACCTCCTGGCTGAGGATATTCCTTCTCCCCAGACAGATTGGCCCCTTCTTTACAGCTTAGCTTAAAGAGTTGTCTGGAGCCCTGAGAATTTCTGTGACTGGGCCAGGATCATCCAGGACATGAACCAAGTACTTTGGAAAAGGCTAGGTAAAGAGTAAAGAAAGTCTGCTCTGAATCTCATCCTCAGCACCTATTGGATTTATGACCTTGGCCAACTCCCTTCACTTCTTTGTCCCTCAGTTTCTCCCTTTTTACATTGGCTATAATGTGCAGGGTTGTTGTGAGGATCTGCAGTGAGGATATAAAAGTCTGTAAACAAACTTTAAAGTACACGATGGATGTTGGCTTTTATGGTCATTAAACATTAACCACGCAATCCTTTAGGAAGCTTCTTCTACGTACCAGGCCTGGAGATAGAAGAACCCTAAGGAAATAAGATCTGCCCTTTAAGAGCTTATATTCTTTTTTTAGGGGGAGGGCACACAAAGTTGTCGTCTGGCTGGAGATCAAATAGGTGGAGGATTTATTTTTGACAAAAGTGCTAGTCGGGGAAGGCAGTTCAAGAAAGGCTTCAAAGGGAAGGCAATCCATGAACCAAGTCTTAAGGGAAAGAAGGAAGGGATTCCAAGTGGTGGAGATGAGGAGTGACAATATTCTGGTCAGGAGGGGCAGATTGGAGAATGGTAGAACAGGAATAAGAATGAATAATAACAAACAACTAACAATTTTAGATCACTTCATAGTTTGCCAAGCACTTTGCAAATATTGCCGCACTTAATCCTCACAACAATCTGGTGAGGCTGGTACTGTTATTCTCCCCATTTTACAAATGGGGAGACCAAGGCAAACCAAGATTAAATGAACTGCCTAGGATCCTAAAGCTAGTAAATGCCCGAGGTAGGATTTGAACTCATCTGTTTCTGATTCTGGTCTCAGCACTCTCTCCACTGTGGTGCCCCCCTAGCTGCCTGGGAAAACTTATTTGAAGGGAGGGATCTTGGACTCAGAAACAAACCTTGCCTGTGGTATTTATTAGCCCTGTGACCAGGGGCGAGCATGAGCTTCAGAATCTTAATCTAGTAAAGGAGGGCGGGGTGATAATACCTAAAATACTTTTCAGAAAGTACAAAAATAATAGTAGAAAATTTGTCCCGGAAATGTTAAAAGCCTCTTCGCTTCCATCCATTCTCCTAATTATCTCATCTTTCTAAGAACTAATTGGCAGAAATGGGCTGACTCCAGTTTGTACAATGCCCGATCCATCCAGTATGTTTTTATTCTCTCTTTTTCCATTGCTCTTCTTGTTGTCAGTCCCAGATGTGATAAAATTGAAGAATTATCCCAAGTCCTGCCCGTGGCTAGCCCTTTGCGGGCTCTGTCCCTGGGAGGTCTGTGCAAAAGGACCCCAGGTTGAGCGTCCTTGCCTTCCAGTCTATGGAAAGGACTGATTGATGGCTAATGGTAAATGCACATCTGCCAACGGAGAGCTGCTCTCCCCTTTCCTCTTTCCTCTGGTGGAAGCTGGATTCCTGAACTCTGAGTATGCCAACTGGTTGAGTCTCACTCCTTCTCTCCCAGGCTGACCTCAGACCAAGTTTTCTCTGAAATTCCTCACTGTTCAGAGCCACTTTTCAATCTCGGGTGCTGGCGGAGAATTAAAGTGGAAACAACCAGAATTAGAACCCGACGTATCAAAGCCCCACACCCTCGCTGAGCTGTTCTTACGGCATTTACGAGCTCAGGCCAGAAAGAGACAACAACATGACAGGAAGGAGAGTGTTCTTCAGAGCTGGGTTTGGAAACGTTCAGAACTGCTGACCCACTTCCAAGTGTTTGGATACTTTGGAAAATGGAGGCCATATTCAAAACCCCTTTCTGGATCGTCCACTACTAAGCTTTTTTCTAATGTGAGAAAGGATAGAAAAATGAATTTTTTATTAGAAGAGGCCCAGGCCTATTGACAATTAGCCTACAGAAACATTTCCTTTTAGTTACAAGAAAATACCTCAGATTCACATACAACTCTGTCTGCAGACACCTTTCCTCTAAATTCTCCTGCAAGGTAGATAGTACAAATAGTAGCCCCATCCCTCCAACCGCCGGCCATTGTGCAAATGGGGAAACAGAGGCCCTATGAAGTAAGATGACCGACTCATGTAGGAACTCCCTCCGGAAGATGCCATACCATGTTTCTTCACCTGAGTTTCAAGGCTCTTTCCCTTGACTCCTAGCCATCCCTAACATGGAACTGATCAAATGAACCCTTGCCAAGATAAGGCTATTTAAATAAAGATGTTTCCTTAAATAAACTTGCAAGAAAATTTGCTGAAAATGGTTTTCTCCTTAATTTGAAAAGTTAATTATTTCAATGACTATACCCATCCGTGCAATGGAAATGTGGGAAAATCCACCATGTTAGCATTTCATCCTCTAGGGGTGCCTCTTTCTATGGGCTTGATTGGTTTCATTTAGATCACAGCATTTCAGAATTGGGAATTCACAGGTCATCGTGACTAACCTTTAACTCAGCAGGGACATCACCCTCTCCCCACTTCTAAATGTTGTGTTCTACAATATCTGGATTTTCTTGTCTTTTTATCCAATTTGGAACCTTCTCTTTTATAATCAAATAATAAAGACTTGACTGGCACAGTGATAGAGTGAATCTAACCTTGGATCGGGGAAGACCTGAATCCAAATCTTGTCTTTGATGTATTTTAGCTGTCTGACCATGTGCAAATCTCTTAATCTCTCAGTAGCTCAGAAAACCCACCAAGACAAGAAGCTACAGAGCAGACATTGTTCTTCATTGGCAGAGGAAATCTCATCAAGAATGATCTTCATGCAGGCAGTCATAAGTCTGATCTTGCTCAAAAAAAGACCTTAGTGTCTGTTTTCCCCAAAATAGACCTATTTCTTTCCCAAACTCAAAAGAACAACTTGAGCAGATGCTTGTTCCATATCCCATGTGTTTCTTTTCCCCAATGAAGAGAAGTTTGTCCAGGGAGACCAAGAAGCCTGACAATTCCAGGTGTATTGTTTGCTCTACACAAATGTCTCTTTCCTGGAATTTCCTTTGCAGGCAACCCCATTTTTCATTTCCCTGATGCTACTCGAGTTGGTTGTCAGCTGGATCCTCAAAGGGAAGCCTGCAGGACGAGTGGACGATGCTTTAACTTCCATCTCTGCAGGCGTCCTGTCTCGGCTTCCAAGGTAAGAGAGGTCTTTAAGTTGTTTTTCTTTTTCTTTTTAATTTACATTTTCTATTTTCCATATTACATGGAGTTACAATTTTTAATAATTGTTTTCTGACATTTTGGGATTCATGTTCCCTCTTTCCCTCCCTCTCCTCTCCCCCTCTGAGATGGCAGGTAATATAAATCATATGTGTGCTAACATGCAATACATATTTCCATGTCTATCATGTTGGGAAAGAAGACACATGTTGCTTAAACAAGAACAAAAAACTCATCAAGGAAATAAAGTGAGGAGTGGCATGCTTTAATTTGCATTCAGACTCCATCTATTTCTTCTCTGATGGTGGATAGCCTTCTTCTGGAAGGTTCCTTTGGAGTTGTCCTGTATCTTTCCATTGCTGATGATAGTTACATCATTCATAGTTGATCATCGTACATTATTGCTGTTACCATGTACAATGTTCTCCTGGTTCTGCTCACTTCACTCTGAATCAGTTCATGTATGTCTTTCCAGCATTTTCTGAATCATGCTGCTTGTCATTTGTTGTAGCACAATAATATTTCATTACAATCCTGTACCACAATTTGATCAACCATTCCCCAATGGACATCCCTTCAGTTTTTAATTCTGTGCCACCACAAAAAAAGCTGCTATAAATATATCTCTGTACAAATAGGTCCTTTCCCCACTATCTTTAATCTCTGGGATTAAGACTTAGTAGTGGTATTGCTAGGTCAAAGGATATGAATAGTTTGATGGCCCTTTGGACATCGTTCCAAATTGCTCTCCAGCTCCACCAACAGTGTATTAGTGCCCCAATTTTCCCACATTCCCTCCAACATGTAACATTTGCCTGTTTTGTTCACATTAGCCAATCTGATAGGTATTAGGTGGTACCTCAGAGTTGTTTTAATTTGCATTTCTCTAATTAAAAGTGATTTGGAGCATTTTTTCATATGACTAAAAATAATTTTAATTTATTCATTTGAGAACTGCCTGGGACTATCATGATCATTTTTCATTTGGGGAATGACTTGTATTCTTCTAAATTTGATTCAGTTCTCTATATATTTGAGAAATGAGACTTTGTCTGAGATACTTGCTATACATTTTCCCCCAGTTTTTTGTTTCCAACATTCTTTAGTTGAATTGAATGCATACCCCCATTCTAAAAACAAAAGAAAAACACAGTGGTTTATTATATGCAAACAATATCTAGGTTATAGCTATTAGTGGAAAAATTGGCTATGGCCTAACAATCTAGAAAATTCATCTGTCTGGAGAGAATTCAGATAGACAAGTCATCTGGGGTATTCCGAAACTCAGTTTGGTTATACTTTTCCTTTTCTTCCCCTAAACACTGCTACCATATATTGAAGTCTCCATTGTGATACAGGAGAGAGAGAGAGAGAGAGAGAGAGAGAGAGAGAGAGAGGCAAGCAAAATCAGCTAAGCCAGTGATTACATCTGATAGAGCATATGACATTCTGCATCCATAGACCCCAACTTGAAACTTGAAAGGAGAGAAAGGTTGGTTTGTTTGCTTTTCCTGTCATCTGTTCTCTAAGGTCAAGACTAGTAATGGTAACTTCTCTGGCTACATTTCAGTGGCATTTTCATCAATATATGTTCCTCCTGATTCTGCTTACTTTGTCCTGGAAGAGCACATGAAAGTCTTAAATCCAGACTTGGAAGGGACCTCAGAAACTATAGTCTAAACCCCACTATTCACACAAGGCCTTCTATGTTTCTCTGAATTCTTCATAATTATTATCTTTTACTGTGAATAATATATTATATTCATTTGCTATGATTGGTTTACTTATTCCCCATTTAATAGGATCCACATTTGTGGCTACTTGTTTTACTTTTTCCTACCCTAGAAATAAATACTTTTGTGAAAATTTTTATTTATTTGGGATGCGCACACATGTGTGTGAATGTGTGTGTGTGTGTGTGTGTGTGTGAGAGAGACAGAGAGAGAGAGAGACAGACAGAGAGACAGAGAGAGAGAGAGAGAGAGAGAGAGAGAGAGAGAGAGAGAGAATGAGAATCTTGGCATCTATGCCCAGAAGTGGCATTACTAGGATTTTCAGATACTCTTGCTCTTGAAAAATTCTGTTCGATTACAATAATTTATCAAATGTCTATTATATGCAAGGCACCATGTGAAGTATGTTGGTTGTGGTGATGGTGCCAAAAGTAGAAAGAAATCCCTGACTTCCAAGTCTTCCATATCTGTGGAGGAAACTGTATGTTCCCAGAAAAGAAAATACAAAATAGTATATTGTCAATATGAAGGGATAATTGGGGGCATGTGGGAATAAGTGGGTGATGGTAAAGAGGTTTATAGAGAAAACTACCTGAATTGAGCCTGGAAAAAGGAATCTCCCTGTTGAGTCATTTCAGTCATGCCCGCCATTTTGGGATTTCCTTGGTTGGTCCTCCACAAAAAGTGGAGGGAGGGATATTCTAGACTTGAGAGCCTGTACAACATTAGGAAGTGGAAAAGCAGGTATGGGGGACAGCAAGTAGACCACTTGGGGTAGATGCCAGATGTATTAGCAGAAGGAATATGGAATCAGCCTGGAAGGGAAGGTTGGAAAGAACTATCACCTAGTTAGCCCTGGACAGCAGGTCACAAGTGGGCATTCATCAGCCAGTCTGCTATGATTAAAGGGGGAATTTATTCCATAGTTCCATGGCTTTTTTCCTTGATATCCTTATGAATAAAAACAAGTTTTGGCCCCTCATAAAGAATGGGGCCCCCTTGCCTTCTGGTAGCTTCCTAATTTGACTGATTATTCTCACTAATTAGGTGTTAAGCTATGCTTCTTCCCTGCTGAAGGCCTTCAGGTGATGTCAGTGTCTCCTGGGCCAGAATGCCTGGTTGTAGCTCTTGGGTTGTGTGTGCCTGTCCATCTCTAAAATGAGCATGTGCAGAGTGTGAGGGCTCCCTTGGGTACTGGAGGCTGCACAGCAGAGAACATGGGTGAGGAGGAGCTCCTGAGGGGCTCATGGTTTGTGTCTCAGGCTTCCCACCCTGTGTTCCTCCCTGTGCCCTCAGGGCTTGTCTTTTTACATTTCTCAGGGCTTTGGAATGTTTTTGTGATCCACCCACAAAAAAAGGGTGGATTCCCTTTTTTTTTTTTTTTTTTTTTTTTTTTTTTTTTTTGGCCTTTCCTGAAGTAGAAAGTTGAGAAAAGTAAAATCTCAAACTAAACCAAAAAGAAATACAGTGGCCAGAGCCTTGGGTTTGGCCTTGGGAAGCCTGAATTCAAGTCCTTTGCCAATCCCTGTGCTGTACCGTGACGTTGTATGAGAGGTTGAAGCTGCCTAGGCCTCAGTTTCCTCATCTGTTCAATGGAGAACACAATTCTTTTGCTACCAGCCTCCTGAGCAGTTATGAGGAACAGATGAGATAACATCTCTAATGCATTTGGCAAGCCAGAAAACCCCAAGTCTATAAACGTCAGCAATTAGTAGGTGTTACTAAGAAAAGAAATAGTTTTCAAAAAGGGAAGAAAATCAAGAATTCTTTTTTTCTCTAAAGTGTGCCCAAATGATTGCCTGTGGCAGTCAGAAGCCAAGCATTTCAGTACCTCAGTCACTGGCAGTTTTGCTCCCAGCTGGCTCAGAATTAGATTTTATCACACTGTGGCCTCTCTTCTCCCTCATATCTCTACCAAACAGAAGCATGTACCAAATACCTTGAAAATCCTCAAGGGGGATATCAATTGGGTTATTAAAAATTACTCGGTGGCTAGTTTCACTTCATTATTTCTAAGGAAGTTCAGCATATTTTCCCAATTCAATGAATTGGCTTTATCGAAGTTGGGCACTGGATAATGAAAATAATTTTCCAATGGAGAGAGGTTTTAGAAATATAGTTATGGGGGGCAGCTGGGTAGCTCAGTGGAGTGAGAGTCAGGCCTAGAGACAGGAGGTCCTAAGTTCAAACCCGGCCTCAGCCACTTCCCAGCTGTGTGACCCTGGGCAAGTCACTTGACCCCCATTGCCTACCCTTACCAATCTTCCACCTATGAGACAATACACCAAAGTACAAGGGTTTAAAAAAAAAAAAGAAATATAGTTATGGACTATGTTCTCTGTTCTTAAGTGAATGGAATTAAGAAGTCAAGGTTAATTGCGAATGATTACAAACACACACACACATTTATTTATTTTCCTGATGCTTCTCTTTAAAACTTTTTTTTTTTTTTAACATCACAGTAATTACCTAACTCTAATTTGGAACTGAACCTTCTCTTGTGTCTAAGAAAAATAGTTTTATTTTAAAGTTGTGAGTAGGCTGATTGAATCTAACAGTATGTGAACCATTCTGCCCCAGGTGTCCCCTGCCTTTTTACAAAGAGACAATCTGTTACGTTATCTGCTCTCTAGTAATGGAACTAGTTATTCACATAGAGTTCTCTGTCTAGTGATCATTTCTTTTACACTTTTGTAGCACTTGGATAAATCATTCTTTGGGCCCTGCTTGTTTCAATCAGTATCCATTTGTACTAGTCTCACATTTCATAGAATTCTTCATGCATGTATTTCTTACTAAACATTATCCATTTTCATTGTCACACATTTTTTTCTACCCATTCTCTGATTACAGAACCCCAGGGTTTTCTCTCCTTCTTTTGTAGGAAAAGACTCTATTCTGGCATTTTTTCCTTTTGAAGGATAGTTAAAGCCTTTGACAATTTAAACATATTTCATGCCATTCTTCATGTATTCTGCCTTCCAGACAAACTGGCTTACTTGTTGTTGTTGTTTTCACACATTCTATTCTCTCTCTTCTCCTTCATCTCCAAAATGCCTTAGTTTCCTTTAGTGATGAGAGTGAACATTTAAAGAGCACTTGAAATTTGCAAATCACTTTACTAATCTGATCACACTTCTTTCTCACAACAAGCTTATGTTAGGTGCGATTTTAATCCTCATTTTACAGACAAGGAAACTAAGCCTGAGAGAAGTTGAGTGTGCTGCCTGCACAGCTAGGAAGAGTTTGAAGCAGAATCTACACTGAAATCTTCCTGATTCCCAGTCCCTGACTCTATCCTTTGTATCACCTACTGCTCTCTGTCTCTTTATAGAGAGAAGAGGGCCTTAGAGAAAAAGTGGTTCCTTTTGTCTCAGTATCCACAGTGCTTGGGATCAGGATGTGTTTTCCCTTCTGGGTAGCCCTTCTCTGGATGTTTCCTTCCTGTCTTGCCCCATTCTCAGATATATGCCAGTTTGTCAGCATCCTTCCTGAAGCGTGGCTCCCAGGATGGAGCAGCTGATGCCATGGGGGGTGTTGGTGTCCCCAGGGTCCAGGACAGCCCAGAAGGGGCCTGGTGCCAGCCTTAAACTTGGAACATTCCATTGAACTCATCCTACTTTTTCATATTAAGTGAACACTGAAGAAATGTTTCTTAAGGCCAGTTTTGTGTCTCTTTTTATTGATTCTTCTGTATACAAACTATTTTGCCCTCCAGAAAACATAAGCTTTGGGAGTTTGGGGACAGATTTCTTTCTTGATTTCTTTAGCAAAGACAGATTTGGAGTAGATGCTTAAAACATGTTTGATAAGTGAATGAAGAAAGACATACACAGTGGATGGGGGGAGGCTAAAGTCTGAGGTTAGGTTCGTGCCAATGTGTTCAGAATGAAGCTGCCAGGACGCCTCTGAATAATACAAGACCAATAACTCTTTCTGCTAAAGGCCAGCAGTATGCCCAGCATCGTGGGCAACCTGGAGGCAAGAGTGCCTGGCTTATGCCACTCACAGCTGACTGTCAACCAGGCAATCAGTGGACACTGATGGCACATTCTCTAAGGGCCAAGCCTTGTACTGGGGCTGCTAGAGATGCAAAGACAAACGTGTCTGTAGAGATACTACCTGTGTGTCTCTACTTGTATGTCTCTATCCATAGAGGTGTCTACACAAAAATATACCTAAATATAGATCTACAGATAGACAGCTCCATAGATAGACAGATAAACAGTTAGATCTGTATCTGTGTGGGTAAAATCAGGCTGCCAAGAGAGCTGGCAGGGAGCTTAGGAAGTCACATGGCCAAGGGGCAGGGCACCGAGATTGGTTTTTATCAAAAACAGAACAAACCCACCTACCCACCCATCCCAATCAGAGTAACTGAACAACTCAGTAGGCAAAGCATTGCACTAATCTCCCTTTCTCTAGGGGCCATGGGGAGCCCCGGAAGCTTCTTCAGCTGAGGATTCCCTGCTCAGATTCCCTACCATTCCTCCTGAGTGACCCAAAGAGTCAGTTTCCAAAGATATTTTAGGGGAAAGCTTGCCCATGCCCTTGCATGCCTGCCTCTGCCCTTTGGGCTAAAGAGCAAAGGTGGGGGCAGTGGCTGCTCCTTCCTTGGGCTCCTCCTCTGGGGTAAGCAGAGTCTCGAACCTCTAAATTCACTCATCGGATATATTAAAAAAAACAAATAGCAAACAAATGGGTCCCTGCTGCAGCCACTCAGCTTCCCCTTCACCTCAGGTTCCTTTCAGCAAGAAAAGATCAGGCAAAGTCGACAGAAACCGTTACAGCATTCTTGTGGCCGAACCCACAGCATCAGGGGAAATGGGAGCTCAAATCATTAACAGCTGAGGGTTAGATTAACACACCCGGCTCGCATCCTCTCCCAGGGACTCATTTTCATTTTCTCCAGGAGCCACTGAGGCTGGTCATTTCCTTCAGGCCTCCTGTTCCTGCCCAGAAAGTGGAGGAGGAGAATAGGGCATTTCCTCCTGTTTGGTAATAGTCCTTCCTTCCTTCCTTCCTTCCTTCCTTCCTTCCTTCCTTCCTTCCTTCCTTCCTTCCTTCCTTCCTGTCTCTTATACAC
>NC_058134.1:7660520-7729576 GCF_016433145.1 Gracilinanus agilis | reverse complement strand
TTTCTTTCTTTCTTTCTTTCTTTCTTTCTTTCTTTCTCTCTCTCTTTCTTTCTTTCTCTCTTTCTCTCTTTCTTTCTTTCTTTCTCTCTTTTTCTATTTTTTTTAAATCTTGCCTTTGTCTCCCAAGTGCTGCGTTTATTGCCTGGCACATATATATGTATTATCTACAGAATGTTTGCTTGTTACATTAAATTGGGAATAAACAGGATTGTCCAAGGAAGACCTCTGTGTATCTGCATCACAGACTTGGAAATATTCTGTTCTCCCTATCCTTAAGCTCCCAAGTCCTAAGGATCTTCTCATCACAGTTAATGACTAAACTGGGACTGGGATTTTGGAATTAGGTCCCTAATCCCGTGTGCTAACCAGCAGGCTGCATCTCCACAAGAGAATTTCGGCTCAGCATGCCGTTTCTGGGAGTCTTTCCTCCCTCCAGGATGGGTTTTCATCATGGAAGTCGAAATTCCAGAAAGCAAAGTCATCCGGGGGTGGGAAGGTGTGGAGGGGAGAGGAAGGAGCTCCGGTTTAGGATTGAGGGTCTGGTGGGAACATTTTGGAAAATGTAGGTGCTATTTCCTGCAATCAAGACTTGCCAAAGCTTGATAATCATTTCCCAGCTGTGTCGTTCTGGCGAATTGTTTCTAGTCCTGGTGAATTCATGGCTGTGTTTGCATGTTAAAAAGGGGAGGGGACCAGTTCCATCCTGCTGACAGAACACAGGGAATAGAGGTCCCCCAGCGCCTTGCTGCCTGGCCTCCACCTTGAGGGAAGTTTGGCTTTCTGTCCACGCGTGAAAAACAGCCTCCACTGCAGTACGTCAGGCAGATCTCTGCTCCATTTGTGTCAACCCTAAATAAGTCAGTTGACAAGGTAATAAATTCGGTGTCTGCTCCAGGACTGGCACTTCTACAGGGAAGTTAGGGGGATTTCAATCACAGGAAGCCTCACTTTGTTCAGCAAATGAACCTTTCTCAGGAGGCTTCCCATTCTGTCTCCCTCTGTTTTTCTCTCTGCTTTTCTTCTTTTCCTTCTCCCTTCTTCCTCTCTCTTCTCCCTCTCCCTCTGCCTTCTCTTCCCTTTCTCTTCTCATTTCTCCCTATTTCTTTTCTCTCTCTCTCTTCTTTATCATTCAGCTCCATCCCTCCATTTCTTTTTATCCTCCTTCTCTCCTCTCTTATCCTCTCACTCTTTCTTCTTTCTTTTCCTCTCTTTTCTTCCCTTCACTCTTTCCCCCTTTCCTCTCTGTCTCTATCTTTTTCATTTAAATCATGATATAATAGTACTCACCTCACTTGTCACTAGAAGACATTTTTTCATCTGTAAACAAAAGCATCTGCATTTTTGAGAAATCCCAGTAGCCATGACTCATCCATTTCATAAAGACCTGATGCTAGCACAACATTCTCCTCATGTGAGGGAAGTCTATGGCAAATGTAGACATCCCCATTTCACAGTGGAGGAACCTGAGCTTCCCAAACCTGAAGCGAAGAGTCCACGATCAAGCTGCTGATAAATAGGCAGGCTAGAGTCTAACTCTTACGTTCCTGTGACTTGGAAGTCACCATGATGGAGGTGCTGAGTTCTACTACCAGATCAGATCAGAGTCCAGCATTACCTGTTAACTTACATTTAGAAGTAACCCCAAGTGACTCTGCCCCTAAGAGATAGCTTGATGCCTAAGACCAAGGGATACTAAGTCACTTGAAATGTGTGAGTCTTGATCAGGATCTCCCCACCTTTCTAATGACTTTTCTTTGACATCTCTGTTTCCCTCCAGTGTCCATCCATCTATCCACATCACTACCTCATGGATTTTCTCCTCTGGTTAGAGAAACAAGTGAATATCCTCTTGTCAGAAGCCAGTCCTTTGGGACACCTTCCTCTTGGACCTGACAAATGGTAGAATGGAAAGTCATTGAGGGCATGGAACCTATTATTTTTGTCTTCATATCTCCAGCATGTGGTACAGTGCCAGGCACTGAGCAGGTCAAAGGCAGGTGCTTCTGTGTCTTTTAAACACTAAAATAGAAATCTCAATCTCTAGTTCAGGACTAACTTTCAGATCCAATCTCATCCATGTACACAGTCTGTAAGATTTAGCAAATGTACTTTGTGAAGACTCTATGATGGGTATCTCTGCTTTCCTGTTGTGGTTTCATCATAGCAAGCAACTATGGCGGAAAAAAAATACTGGCTAAGCAACGGGGAGAACTAGAATCAAATTCCAGCTCTGAGACTTCTACCCAATATGGTCTAGGCAAGTCGTTTTGAGCCCAGTTCCTTCATCTGTAAAATGAATAGGTTGGACTATCTAACCCTGAAAGCTCTTTCCAATCCTACTAGTGTGAGTCTACGGATCTCAGAGTCTGAATTGGCTCTTTTTGACTCATTATTTTCTGCTCTTTTCTTCCCATCCTTTCCATCTTACAAAATCTCGTCTGTTTGACAAGAAGAGAAAGAAAATCATTTCAGGAGAAAAATAACAAACTCAGCCCAGAAACATGCTGGAGTAGGGGTGGGCTGGCCTCCCCCTAATGGCCTCCCCACTTCATCTCTCTCCTAATGCCACTTCATCTTCACGTAGCTGCCAAAATGACATTCCTAAATTATAGATAGAGATTTGACCTTGACTCTTCCTTATTCAATAAGCTGCCTTGGCTCCTCCCATAATGACTAGATTATCAACTTCTCTGTTTGCCTCTTACAGACCTTTTTACACCCACCCCCAACCTCCATGCACCTTGTGGTCCAATCAAACTGGTGTTGGTCTTATTCTTTATACAGGATACTCTCTCTATGCCTCTGCTCTGGCCATCTTCCATATGTGATAATTAGATTAAGTCTACACTGCCCATCTTTAGATTTAATCACCAAAGGTGAGAGCACCTTCTAATTCTGGGAGTTTCTAACCCATGTGTGCTGGAGTGAGTGACAATCAGAATCAATGGACCGCCCCTTACGCTTTCTATGAAAAGCGTCTATTGTGATTGGACACACAGGCTAGGGGAGGGCCCTGGAGGTGATGCATGGGGGACCCCTTTAAAAGAGGGAGTTGAGTGAGTGAGGCGGCTGCTGGTTTGGTAAAGGGGATCTGAGGGAGCTTTGTTGGTTTGTGACTGAGACTGTTCCACGTGGTGAGTTTAAAGACTGAATCTTCCTGAACTTCTATTAAGAACCTTCTTTTATAGACTCTGTGAATGAAGTTTGCTCCATTCCCCTCCGGGTTCAAGCCCTTTAACCCTGGGCTGAGGGTTAAGATCTACCTGGACTAATCAGTGGGACAGATTCTTATTTCCGTACTTCCTCTCTCTCTTCTCATGTAAATAACCTTCCATAAAAGTCAATTTTGATTTGAGATTATTCTTAATTGAGGATTGATAATAGTTCAGTCCTCTGGCAACCATCTTTAATATATTGAACTCATAAAACCCCTTTTTTGCCCTTACACATACCGAACCCAGAATGCTCTCTGTCCTCACTTCTGCCTCTTAAAATACCTTATTTTTTTCAAAGCTCTGTTCAAGCCTCACCTTCCATAAGAATTCTTTCTTCCTCTCCCTCCAGATACTAATGTGACTCCCCAGTCCTTTCCCCCCCCATTACCTTGTATTTCTTTTATGTAATATTCAGTCGATATTTATATTATCTACACAAATTGTCTCTGCATTAATGTGAATTCTTCGAGAGGACAGACTATTTTCTCTGACTACCCACTGCCTAGCAATGTGCTCAGTATAAAGAGGATGCATACTAATTACTCACTGCTTTGATTGACATGGGACATCCATTAGCTCAACTCCAGTATTTGCAGCTTTCTTCAAAGGCAATGCTACCTTCTCAAAGACGGAAGAACCAACAAAAGGGAATTTTATTTTGCATGTGACTGTTGGCATGGGGATGGCCATGCATATGAGCTACAGAAAGAACAGAATGCCAGGTCTCTGCTCCCATGAGTCTTTGATTTGGAGGGGAGCAGCTTTCATCGGTTCAGAGGAAGCAGAGGTAGAATCTCTCAGTTATTAATGGGTTACAGGCTGGCTGCAGAAAATGGTCAAAAAAATGGCTGAATTAATTTGCTTCGTTTTCTCAGTTCTTTAATTTCCTTAATTCTGTTTAAACTAACCAGCAAGTGAGCCTCCTTCCAATTCTGTTTTCTATAGTTGCTCAGGAGCCCGGAACCAGACGAGGGCAGCTGGGGACTTGGTATATCATTTAGGTCATGGAGGAATCCTTTCTGCCCCTCCTCTCCTCCTCCAGTTATTTATATTTTATGAGTCTTATAACTGTATCAGGGCTCCCTTCATACAAATTCCCTTCGTATGACCTTGCCCTCAGCATTTCTGCAGGGACAACAAAGTTTTTCTATAGATTTTTCCTTCCCTGGGGAACATGAAGTCAGATTTTTTTAAGGAAAAAAAATACAGCAGTTGAATATGCTATCCCTTTAATTTTTTCCCCATCTGTGGCTATTGGTAAGAGACTGAAGGCTTTAGACTTGGACCGTATATTATTTTTTTTTAAACCCTTGTACTTTGGTGTATTGTCTCATAGGTGGAAGAGTGGTAAGGGTGGGCAATGGGGGTCAAGTGACTTGCCCAGGGTCACACAGCGGGGAAGTGGCTGAGGCCGGGTTTGAACCTAGGACCTCCTGTCTCTAGGCCTGACTCTCACTCCACTGAGCTACCCAGCTGCCCCCCGGACCGTATATTATTGACAAAAGCATTTGGCACCTTGTAGTGTTCCAGGGATGAATGAGATGAATACCTTGGAAGCAGCTGGCATCCCAAGAAGTATCTCCAAGAAGGCAAAAAAAAAATCAGTTTAAAAAAATCATTTTTTTTTATCATTTAATATGTGGGGTCTGAATTGAGAATTGTTTTCTCATCATATGAAATCATTTGAAAAAGGAGAGAGAGAGACAGAGAGAGAGAGAGAGAGAGAGAGAGAGAGAGAGAGAGAGAGACATACAACAGGAAGAGAGAGGGAGAGAGACTGAGAGAGATAGAGAGAGAGACAGAAACAAAGAGAGAGAAGATGAGAGACAGGGGAGTTAGAGAAAGAAAGAGAGAGAGAGACAGACAGACAGACAGACAGACAACAGGCAGAGAGAGGGAGACTGAGAGAGATAGAGAGAGAGACAGAAACAAAGAGAGAGAAGATGAGAGACAGGGGAGTTAGAGAAAGAAAGAGAGAGAGAGAGACAGACAGACAGACAGACAACAGGCAGAGAGAGGGAGACTGAGAGAGATAGAGAGAGAGACAGAGAGACAGAGACAAAGAGAGAGAAGAGGAGAGACAGGGGAGATAAGAGAAAGAGAGAGAGAGAAAGAGAAAGTCAGACAGACAGACAGAGACAGATAGAGAGACAGAGAGACACACAACAGGCAGAGAGAGGAAGAGAGAGAGAGAGTGAGACAGAGAGAGACAAAGAGAGAAGAGGAGAGATGGGGAGAGAGTTTTAATGGATTATGTAGTATAATCATACAAGACAAATATGACAATTTATATGTCTCAGCTGAAGCTGTGCCCATTTTTCTGGAATACTTTATACATAAACAATGCATTGATGAGTGAGAACTCATGAGATAATGTGTTTAAATCGCTTTGCAAATCTGGGAATGCAAACACACGCACCCATATGCACAGATTCCCATATTGACACATGCACCTCATTGTCAAAGCCATGCACCGTAGCAGAGCCGTTCAGAATCTGTTTCATGGTAGGACAGCATTCCTGAGATCCAGCCCAAGGGAAGCAGGGGGAGATTTTCTCATTCACTTGTGGCTCTGCTGTTCCATCTAATAATGGACTTGGAGAAGGAAGCTGCTCGGTGGAAGGAATTTGAGAGCATTTCTAAGCCCATCATCTCTAATTTAAACTTACGTCTTAAGATGTGGTGAGGTGTAGTCTGGCTCAACCCTGGGAGCGGTCCCCATTTTTTATGACTTATTCATCCCATGCCCCTGGGAAGTGGGCTCAGATTGTATTTAACAGATGAGGAAACTCAAGCCATTGAATGGATAAATTATTTTTTTTCTGCGCTTCAGGAGGAAAATCAGGAGCAGTGTTAAAAGCTAATATTCATAAAGATCCAGGCACTTGTTTATCCAAATTCTGGCTCTAATATTTACTAATCATGTAACCAAGGGCAAGTCACTAACCTCCAAGCCTCAGTTTTCCCATCTCTAGAATGGAAATCACGAAAACTGTAACATGTACCTAACAAGGCTGCTACGTATGAGATGTGAATTTTAAATCCCTTTGTGAATGCCAGTTATTATCACTGGGCAAAAAGCAGTGGCTGGATGACTTAATGACTGGGGTACTGGAATGAGAGTCAGAAAAAACTGAATTTGAAACCTGCCTAGGAAATTCATTAGCTAACGTCACAACTTTTCTGCCCAATTTCTGTAAAGTGGGCACCTTGGTGGTGTGATAGATAGAGTGCCAGGCTTGTTGTCAGGGAGACTCCTCTTCCTGAATTCAAATATAGCCTCCCACACTAATTAGCTCTAAGACCTTGGGTGCATCACTTAACCATGTTTGCCTCAGTTTTCTCATCTGTAAAATGAACTGGAAAAGGAAATGGCAACCCACTCCAGTATCTTTGCCAAGAAAACCACAAAAGAGGTCATGAAGTTCGACAAGACTGAATGGATTGAACAACAATAAAATGGCAATATGACAGCATCTACCTCCTAGAGTTGTGAGAATTAAATGAGGTGATTTTTATAAAGTGCTTTGTAATCCTTAAAACATTAGCAATGATGATAATAAGGGCATTGCTGAGGGAGCTGAGAGGTTAATTGACTTGCTCCAGATTAATACAGTGGATATGTCTTAACTCAGACTCTGGACTTAAATATCCCAGTTTTTCTGGCTCCAAGGCTAGCTCTCTATCCACTTTACCTCCTTATTCTTTGTGGGCATGCAAAAGCTTTGAATTCAGGCTTATTCCTCCCAAGACCTTTCTTTTTTTTTTTTTTTAACATTTATTAATATTCATTTTTAACATGGTTACATGATTCATGCTCCCACTTTCCCCTTCAGACCTTTCTTTTTTTGAAGGGGAAAGATGGATGACTCTTGGGGAGTCAAAGAGATTAGCAGGTGGCCTGTTGGTTGCTCTGTAAATGACTTCCAAGCAAAGGAGGCACCCGGAAATAGACTGAACTCCAAAAGAGGGAAATGCCCCAACGAAATGTGTATGTGTGGAATGTGACCTTAGTTCTCTTCAATAACCTTAAGCAGAAATGATACCAAATGGGGCAGCTGGATAGCTCAGTGGATTGAGAGCCAGGCCTAGAGACAGGAGGTCCTGGGTTCAAATTCAGCCTCAGACACTTCCCAGCTGGGTGACCCTGGGGAAGTCACTTGACCCCCATTGCCCACCCTTACCACTCTTCCACCAAGGAGCCAATACACAGAAGTTAAGGGTTTAAAAAACAAAACAAAACAAAAAAAAGAAATGATACCAAATGATCATTTTTTGAAAGGAAGAAATGTGCCCATTTGCTGTATATGCCTTTCCAAGAAGGAGAAAAGCTTGGACATGCAGAGAGATCTGACGTGAAGTACTTGGGGATTTTTAAAGGGTCTAGTTTCAGAGTATTAACAGAAGGAGTTAGGAGCTACCCTTTCACTTCTTAGTGAAAGGACTTCCCCTTGTGCCTGGCTAGGTGTCCAGTATGGCTCAGGATTCCTGCAGGCACTGCTGGAACTCTCTAAGAATACAATGTGTGCATTATCTGGAAAGTCTGCAAAACAGAGGCAAAACTTGGGTAGAGTGATTGGAGCTTTGTTTCAGGGTGCAAACATTTAGAAAGTGTTTTACTTGAAATTGTTTAGTACTTTAGAAACAACTGCACTTAATAGAGCAGAGAAAACCTTCTCTCCTATGGAAATCAGGCTCTCTCTCCCTTCACTCCCAAATTCTACTCCAGGCAGCAATCATTCAGTGCCAGCTTTATGATGTCTTGAGGATTCTACCCAGAACAATGGGCACCAAAGGAATTTTTCTTTAAAATTTGATTTGAGTGTGAATTTCACATGCAAGTTCCTTGAGGGAAGGGAAGGAAGCTTTATGTTTTCACCTCCCTTTGTATCCAGTGTGCCAGTCACCAAGTAAGAACAAATTCTTGTTGGCTGATTGATTGAATCTCATGCCGTTTGTCCTTAGAGCCAACACTTGAGGATAGCAGCTCTGCCTCATTGTGTATATGGGCATGTATGAGTGAGAGGAAATGAGATCATTTTCATCTAAAAATAACAACATGAGAAAGTAATCCATGCATTTGAAATGTGAGACAAAGTCACCATTTCATCAGTCAAAATTGCCATCAGTGGATTGACCATCCTCCATGCCAATAGGCTCCCCCTGGGTGCTCAAGCCAACGGTGGTCACCGCAACAGATGAATCATTATAGTTTGGGCATAATTTCACTGTGAGGGCTTCTTAGAATCTGTGTCACGTCTTTTGCCTCATCTCACCTGATACAGAGAAGGAGAAAATGGAAAGAGGAGCCACCTCTTTCAGTTGATGAAAATGGAAACCTGGGCAGCTGGGGATCTGGAGCCCTCTCTAGAAAGACGTGCCTGGCATTTTGGAGATTCTTTTGATATGTGCTATATCTAAGCCTTGTGATGCATCCCTTTTCCCTCTTTGTCCCCAGTCAGCTCTTTGTGGGCTAGGAGATTCCTTCCTATCTCTGCGAATGTGCATTGTAGGGCAGAGCATCCTTACTTTCCTTGAAGGCTCAGTTCAGCTGCCATAGTTTTGGTGAAGAAATGCCCTGATGAGCTCTCTCCCCTGTCAAATTATCTCCACACACATTACCTGCCTGCATACATGATGTATTCGTCCTTTTCTGCTTGCCCTCAACTACTTTCCAGTAGAAAGCCACCTCTACAGCATGGGCCAGGTCATTAGATTGTAAGGGCAAGGACCACCTGTTGACTTCTTCTGTGTCCTCACCACTTAGAAAAAAGCCTGGCCCATAGTAATCACTGAATTGATATATTTTTTAATTGATTCTAGTTGAATTGAATCAATCTCCCTAGACCTCAGTGCCCTCATTTCTAAAGTGAAGAGGTTGGGTTTAAAGGCATTGGCAGTCCCTTCCAGGCCTGGTGTGATGATGTTATCAAGGCAAGATCTGGGAGGGAAGAACCGGGCTATTTTCTGTCCCCAAGTACCTCACACAATGTCTTGTACAAAGTAATTGTTAGATGAATGCTCAGTGAATTTAATAAATATGATTTTACTTCTAGCACATGGAACCTGAGTTCTGCCTTTGTTTCCTTTTCAGACTCTTTTTCAGGAGTATTGAATTGTCCACATATATTTATGTCTGGGAGAACTATAGACTCTTCAATCTGTCTTGGGATTCTCCATGGACGTGGTATTTGACCTTTTTGGGAGTTGACCTAGGCTACTATTGGTTCCACCGCATGGCCCATGGTAAGTGCCAAGGAGACGTCTCACTGATGATTTGTGTATGTGATGCTCTTGAAGTGTATTAAGATTGATTGTGGAGGATGCCTTTGAAATCTGAGTGGAAAAAGTCTTGTCTTTCTGAAGATGAGAAAGAAGACAAAGAAGGGGAGCAGAGCATGTCTCAAATGTCTCCCACCCCATTTCCTATGTTTACCACCAAAGGCTGGATAATATTCGAAATTCTCTGTGTCTTCCACCCACTGTCTTCCATCCATTTTTCATTGTTCCTGATGACATCATTCTAGGATAAGTGGAAAGAGGCTTGTAAACAGTGCGGCCTTCCCCATCAACCTGATTGAATGTGAATTTAGAAGAAAGTTGGAGCAGTCAATGCCAGGAATATGTAAGCCTCGTTCAATCTCTGGGCATCCCCTTCACATTCCCAAAGAAAATGTAATCAGCTATGAACTCAGCAGACTCAGGCATTCCAGGGTTACCGGACCTTCAAAAAAAAATTCTCACTCAAGGCCAGCCATGCCTTGTTCTAAATAGAACCCTTTCCAGACTGAATTCTAGATTGTTCCCTTCAGAGGGAGAGCTCTGTGGGACCAAGAAAAAGTAGAGAAGGGACTCTGTCTCTGAAGCCCCACAGGGACTGGCCAAAGTCCAGAAGAGACTGCAGAGCTGGCAGAGAGGGGGAAAATGAGGTCACAGCTGGAAGAGGCTGATGTTGGTGGCAGAGATCAGTGGTGATGGGATTCTGTAATGGAACTGGGAATAGAGGGAAGTGTTCAGCTTGAAACAATACTGTGGAACGGAACTGAGCATTTTGGTGGGTGGATGAACTGAGGGGGTAGGTAGGAAGGAAAAGGAGGAGACCTGGAATAATACTGAGAAGGAGGATGGGAGGTGGGCTAAGGGAGAGAGAGCAGGGAGCAGGATGAATAAAGAAGGTGGACATGTGTGCATATGGAGGGGTGGGGAGTGGGGGATGGAGGGGAAAGAGAATGATGGAATGTCCCTGGAGTCAGTGACTTGTCCAGGCAATGGGAGAAGAAACCTCCCAATCTGAGGATGAAAGAGCTTTCCTTTTCCTGAGAGCATTTTTATTTTTTCACATTTTAAACAAATGGATTTTTATTTTAAAATAAGCTCATGTTTAAAAAAAAACACAAATAAATACAAATGTTTGAGGGAGAAGAGATTTTGCTTGTCTTTTTCTACAAGTAGGTAGCATGGGTTGTGGAGAAAAAAAAGCCTGGGTTTTAGTTAGAGGAGCCGAGTTTAAATCTCACCTCTTACCGGTGAGACTTTGGCCAGCTCACTAGATCTCTATGGTCATGAGCTTTCTTATCTATAACATGAGGGATCTGGACTAACTGATCCCTGGAGTCCTTTCTAGATCTTCTCATACCATTCTAGGGCATGTTGCCTTCAAAGATAGTAAAGAAATCCTATCTGACTGGCACATATGTGTGCATGTCCCAAATCGTAAGGATGGAATTGATCCCGAGAGACTCCCAAATTGAGCAGAAATGACATTAATAATGAAGTTTTATTTACAAACACCATTTAATCTACCACATGTAAATTGCCCAAAGACGAATAAATAAGGGCCAGGACCATTATTTTCTTAGCTTAAAGTCCGTGGAATAATTTTGGCCTTTTATGTAGAAAGATCAATGTGAAAAGGATTATCATCCATTCCTTATGATGTCTGTGGATAATGTTCGCCTAGCACTGTGGTGGTGGCAAACCTATGGCACATGTGCCAGAGGGGGCACTCAGAGCCTTCTCTGTGGGTGTGGGTGCTGTCGCCCCAGCACAGAGTTCACCAGAGTTTGTTACTAGAAAGCCAGAGGGCCTTGGGGCCAGGATGCTCCCTTCTCCCTCTCTGTGGGCACCTGAGGACATGTCTCACATCACCTGCCCCTCTAAAGGGTTTGCCATCACTGGCCTAGGAGGTATTAACTGGGAGTGAAACCAAAATGGATTTTCAAAATGTTTCTTTTAAAAGGAAAGAGGAGCACAAATTTGTATTAGACTCCAAAAGTGGATCAGACATTTTAGATGATAGAATCAGGAATCAAAGAAAAATGCCAATACGCTGGAAGAGTAGGTCTAGACTAGCAGGGTGGAATGTAAATTCATTCATTTGTTTATTAGACAAATATTTCACACCTACTACTAGTTGCTTATAGAATCAGGACTTGGGTTTGAGTTCCATCTCTAAATGCTGACCACGTAATTTTTGGCAAGTTGCTTAACTTGTCAGTGTTCTAGGCAGCCACCAGAGATGGAATTGCAGAATCCTTGTTGATCTGCTTTGGAAGAGGTAGGCACCTCATTGGATGCTCTCTGTATCAGTGCCATCACACGTCTCGTTGTATTGCCAATCCCATCCCTAGTAATACATGTAAGACTGCCCATCCCTGGGGACGTAAAGACAAAAAGGAAGCAATTCCTGACTTTGAAGGGCTCATATCCTAGACTGGGTTGGGAGAGGGGCATGAACAATGATAACTTTACATTAAACCAATTCTGGGAAGAGGAGAAGGCACTGGCATCTGGGAGGAGGACCAGAATATCTGTAGTCATGCTGGTGTAGACATTGCCTCTAGCCATCTGTGTCTTAGGAGAAGGTCTTCATGGGTTGCTGGGGCCTGTAGACCCTCCTCTTGTATGTATATATGGCCATGCTGACTACTAGCTTGGTGGCACCTGTAAGAGTGTGGGCCAAGTCTTCAAGAACTTCAAGAACTAACTTCAAAAACCCATGATGCAGCCTCAGCATAGGTCTTCAGAGAAGGGAGGTAATAGGGATGAAGGAATGCTCCTACTGGATCAATACTGCAGAAGACAGAGAGGGCTAGATCACAGCTTGCAAGCAGGGTGGGTTGGGGAAATCAAGAGATTTTTGCTGGCTTCTATATGTGCTGATATCAACTTCCTTTATGTAGCTGAGTGAGCATCATAGCTGGCATTAACATTGTTGTGATTAATGTATTGTCTTTTTGACTCAGCTGACTTCACTCAGTATCAGTTCCTAGAAATCCTTCCACGCCTCTTTTTAATTTGTTAAATTAATCATTTCTTATAGCACAGTGCCTGGTATATAGCAGGCATTTAATAAGTTAACTTACTGATTGTCACAGTTTTGCCATTATTGTTCAGTTATGTCTGACTCTTTGTGACACCATGGACCATAGCATGCCATGCCCTTCCATCATTCACAATCTCTTTAAGACTGTCCAAGTTCATGTTCATTTTGTCCATGACACTATCCATCCCTCTTGTCTTCTGCTGTCCCCTTCTCCTTTTGCCTTCAATCTTTCCCAATATCAAGATCTTTTCCAACGAGTCTCATCTTCTCATTATGTGGCTAAAATATTCAATATTCATCCTTTCAGTGAAAAATATGAAGTGATTTCTTTAAATATTAACTGATGTCATCTTGCTGTACAAGGAGCTCTCAAAAGTCTTCTTGAAGAACCCAATTCAAAAATGTCTATTCTAGAGCAGTCAGCTTTCCTTTTAGTTCAACTCTCATAGTCTTATATTGCTACTGGGAAAAAAAAAAACACACAACAACAACATAGCTTTGGCTACACAGGCCTCTGACAGTCAGGTGATATTGCTGTTTCTTAGCACACTGTCCAGAATTGTCATAACTCTTTCCAAGGAGGAAGCAGCTTGTAATTTCATGGCAGCAGTTCCCTTTGGCAGTGAGCTGTGAGCCCAAGAATATAAAATCTGACCCTGATTCCATTTCTCATCCCTCTATTTCCTAGGAAGTGATGGAACCAGTTACCAAAATGTTAGGAGTTTTGAATTTAAGCTTCTGGCCAGCCTTTACATTCCCCTTTTCCCCTTCATCAAGAGGCTTCTTAATGTTTCTTCCCTTTCCATCATCAGAGTATTACCACTGGCATATGTGAAAATGTTGATATTTTTTCTGGTAATCTTCATTCTAACTTTTGATTTCTCCAGCTTAGCATTTTGCATGATGTACTTCGCACATAAATTAAAGAAATCAGATGACAATATATAGCTTTTTCCAATCTTAAACCAACCAGTTGTTCCATGTTTGGTTCTAACCCTTGCTTCTTGCCTCTTCTGCAGGTTCCTCAGCAAACAGGTAAAATGAGCTCATCTTTCAGATGACTTGCCCCATTTTGTTGTGATCTGCACATTCATAGGTTAATTAATGTAATCAATGAAGCAGAAGTCAATGGCTTGTTTATTTGTTCTTGAAAATTTCTTACTTCCTCCATAATCCAGCAAATGCTGGCAATTTGGTCTTTAGTTCCTCTGCTTCTATGAAAAAACAGCCTGATCTTCTGTTAATTCTCAGTCCTTGTGCTATTGAATCCTAGCTTGTGGAATCTTTTAAAAAAAAAAAAAAAGTAACTTTCTTTTATTTTTTTTTAGTTACACATAGAAACAAGTTTTGACAATTGTTTTCTGATATTTTGCAATTCAGATTCTCTTCCTTCCAATACAACCCCCTTCCCAGAGACAGTAAATAGTCTGATATAGATCATATCAGTGCTTTCATGCAATATATATTTCCATATTCCCCATGCCTCAACAGAAGATGCATATCATACATACAACAAAAGCTAATCAAGGAAATAAAGTGAAAGATAGCATTCTTTGATTTGCAATAGATTCCAACAATTCCTCCTTTGGTTGTGGATAGCATTTTTTAATCATGAGTCTTGGGGTTTTCTTAGGACCTTGTTTTGCTCATAATACTAACTCTTTCATAATATTTCTGTTACCGTGTACACTGTTCTTTCAGTTTTTCTCACTTCACTTTCCATCAGCTCATATAAATCTTTCCAGGTTTTTCTGAACTCATCCTGCTCATTATTTCTTATGGTGCAATAGTTTTCCTTTTTTTTTTTTTTTTTTTTTTTTTGTTTCCATTTTAGCCATATAACACAGCTTGTTCAGCCATTCCCTGATTGATGGATAACTCCCTCAGTTTCCAATTCTTTACCACTATAAAAAAGCTGCTTGAATATTTTTCTACAGGTAGGACTTTGTTCTTTATCTCTGATCTCTTGGGAATACAAACCCAGTAGTGGTATTGTGAGGTCAAAGGATATGCATAGTTTTGTTGCCCTTTGACTCTAGACCTATATTGTTCTCCAGAATAGTGGTATCTGTTTATAATTCTACCAAGAGTGTTATTAGTGTCCCACTTTTCCTATATCCCTCCAACATTTGTAGTTTTCCATTTTTGTCCTATTTAACTTCCAGAATCTTAAGCATAACCTTGTTGGCATATGACATGATAATGAATGTTTAGTAATTTGAACATTCTTTAGCATTGCCCTTTTTAAAGATTGGAATGTGAGCCAATGTCCTCCAATCTAGGATCATTGTTGAATTTTCCAAATTTACTGGGCTATTGAGTGTAGCACTTGAGCAAAATTATATTTTAGGATTTTCAATAGCTCAGCTGGAGTCCCATTACCTTCACTAACTTTTTTGTTAACAATGCTTTCAAAGTCCCACCAGACATTCTCCAGGATGCCGAAACCATTATTACCAGTGATTTTTTGTATAATTCTTCTCAACATTCTCGTCATTTTTTAAAAATTTCTTCTACTTCTATTACGTCTCTACAATTTTTATTTTTTCCAAGTCCATTTTTGCATGAAACACTCCCTTAATAGCTCTAATATTTTTTAAAAGATCTCTTCTATTTTCCATTCTCTTGATTTCTTCTCCTTTGTATTGCTTGTTTTTAAGAAAATCTTCCTATCTCTCTTTACTATTCTCTGGAATTCTGCTTTCAGTTGAGTGTATCTTTCCCTTTCCCTTTCCTTCTTTCCTCACCAGACAGCCACTTAACTTTTTTGCCCTTCTTTTTCTTTGAAATGTTTTGTGGTGGTGGTAGCAGTGGTTGTTTCTACTGTCTCCTGTACAATATTTGAACCTCTATCCATAGTTCTTCAGATTCTCTCTCTCCCAGATCTCATCCCTTAAATCAATTCATCACTTTCATTTTGTATTTCTAATGGGATGTTTAGATCATAACTTTGTAGTGTGATGGTTTTCCCTACTTTCTTCAATTTAAATTTGAATTTTGCAATAAGAAGGTCATAATCTGAGCCACAGTCATGTCTAGGTCTTGCCTTAATTGACTTTATACAGTTTCTCCCTCTTTGGCTGCAAAGTATATACACAATATGATTTTCATATTGATCATCTGGGGATGTCCTTGTGTAGAGTTGCCTTTTGGGTTTGTGTAAATAGAAATTTGATATAAATGAACTATATTACCCAGCATCCCTTTAAGTTATGTCCTCTTTTGGCATGCTCACATTTTAGGAAATAAATTTGCTGGAAACCCTGCCCTCAGGGAGCTCTCAGCTCTGAAAGCCCTGGGCTCTCTCCTGGATGTGCAGTCTGGGAAGCTTCTTTTTTACTGAGGTTATTTTTTCTTTGCTTCAAGTTATTATTAAATCTTATAAAAATAATACCTGAATATACATTTTTAATCCTACAGGTTGTTGAAAAAGAGAGTTTAGGGGCAGCTGGGTAGCTCAGTGGAGTGAGAGTCAGGCCTAGAGACAGGAGGTCCTAGGTTCAAACCCGGCCTCAGCCACTTCCCAGCTGTGTGACCCTGGGCAAGTCACTTGACCCCCATTGCCCACCCTTACCAATCTTCCACCTATGAGACAATACACCGAAGTACAAGGGTTTAAAAAAAAAAAGAGAGAGAGTTTATTCTGAACAGTGAATTATCTTGATAAAACTCTATTACTTTCTGTCCTGCTTCATTTTGTACTCCAAGGCCAAACTTGCCTGTTATTCCAGTTTTAATTTTAATTTTTTTTACTTTAGCATACCAATCCCCTATTTGAATGTGCCATCTTCATTTCATGTTATTTGTAGAAGATACTGTAGGTCTTTCTAGAACCAATCAGCTTTGGCCTCTTTAACATAAGTGGTTGGAGTATAGACTTGTACCACTACTATGCTCCGTGGTTGGCCTTGGATTCAAACAGATGTCAATTCTGTCATTTTTGAGATTCTATTGCAGTACTGCTTTTCTCACCCTTTTAATGACCAGGAGGGCTCCTCCATTTCTTTTAAGGGATTCTTGCTCACTGTGGTATATGAAATGATCACCTAAATTAAATTCACTCATTCCCATCTTTTTATTTATCCAAGATGCTGAGATTTCATCTTTGTATCTCCTGTTTGACCATGTTCAATTTACCTTGGTTCATCCATCTTACATTCTAGGTTCCTGTGCAATATTGTTCTTTGTAGCATCAAGCTAAGCTTCCTTTTGACTTTGGCCCAGCTGCTTCATTAGTGCTGGAGCTACTTGTATTTGTCCTCTGCACTTCCCAGTACTATATTTATTGGACATCTTCTGACTGGAGGGTCTCGTCTTCTGATGACATGCATTTTATTATTTTAATGATGTTCTTGGGGTTTTCTTGGCAAAGGTACTGGCGTGGTTTGTCGTTTCCTTCTTCAGTGTATCACCTTTTGTCAAAACTCTCCACTCTCCACTATGACTTGTTCATCCCAGATAACTCTGCATGGCATAGCTCATAGTCTCATTGAGCTTTGGAAGTCTCTCAGCCACAACAGTGCAGTGACACTGGAGGGGTGACTGGTACAGTAATAGTTCATTATATTCATATACCACAATTTATTTAGCTACTCTTCAATTTCTGCATATCTATTTGTTTCTATTTCTTGGCTTTCACAAAAGGTACTGCTATAAATATTTTTCTATATTTGGAGACTTTCTTTCATATGAATAGCTTCCTTGTGGTGTAAGCTGGGTAATGGAACTTCTGATTCAAAAGCTATGGACATTTTAGTCACTTTATTTACACAATTCCAGATTGCTTTCCAAAAAGAACAAAAAAGATGTGCCACTTTGCAGTTCTACCAGTGATGTATTAGTATATCTTTTACTCTACATCCCCTCCAAAATTGACTTTTGTCATTTTTGTTATCTTTTCCAATTTGCAGGAAGTGAGGTAAAACTGAAGGATTGTCTTCCATTGGATTTCTCTTATTATTCATGTTTTAGAGCATTCACTCTAGGGATTGGGAATATTTTACAATTCTCTTGAGAAATGTTCTTTCATATGCTTTGACCACTTACCTAACATTCCCCAAACTCTTGTAGGTCACTGGTGACAGAACTGAGACTAGAATCTACATCTCCCAAGGTTATAGTTGAAAGGAAGGCACGTGGATGTCAAGTGAAATTGGTTTTCAGATGAACATTTCCCTTTTGGCTCATTGGGATGTTATTCTCAGTCAGGCAAGGGGACATCCGTTTTCTTTGTTGTTCTTGCCTGCTCTTTGGGTTAAATATTCAAGAAGGAAGTGGAGACTTTTAACAAGACAGTAAAGTGAGGAGAGTGAACTCAACATTCCCCAAGGTCCCTGCCAGCTTTTCACAGTCTATGAAACCAACTCATGAAGAAACAGCTCTGTTGGTGCTAGTATAGAGGCTGCAAGACAGATACCAATGGAATTTCCTCTAGAAGAAGGTTAGCTGTCTTCAAAGAAGTTTAAATGTTTTATTTGGAGAAGAATATGGTATAATAGGAGAGGACCAGCCTTGGAGTAAGGGAAACCTGGAGACAAATCTTGAATTTAATGTATTAAAGCTGGGTGACCAGGGACATGCTCCTATTCCAAATGAATGCTCCAAATCCCTAATAATAAGATAAATTAAAATCAAAACCATGCTTCACCCCTTGGTGCCCTCAGGTAACATTCTGAAACTATATGCTGAAAATGAGGTGGATTTCACCAATGGCAAAGGGAATTTCCACTCTGAGAGTTCTTTATACTAATCAGGACACAAGTCTATACCTCGCCCCAAAGCTCGGTGGGATAATTGCTTAGGATTTCCCTTGACCGACTGACCAAGAGGAGGGGATGTGATAAGAAAAGGATGAAGCTATGGCCTTTCAGCTTTGCTCCTTTTGCTAAGAGGCAGCCTTCCTTTGTGCATGTTCTCACTTTCACATCTGGATGGTAAAAGGATATATGATAGGGGAGATTTGAAACCGAGTCACTGACTTTGATTTTTCCTGTACTCAGACCCTGATCCTTTAACCTTAGTATCTTTCCCCCCTTTATCTCCTCTAGTCTCTTTCTTCAGTAGGCTATTTTAAATTTGTTTCCCTGAAAGTCAAACATATTAAGAAGGGATTGTGAAATTGGCCCCAGTAGAAAGTTAGATGGACTGGAGGAAGCCTTTCCCACAGAAATGCTAGGAAAGGTTTATGGGTGATTTCATTCATTCATAAATTAAAGTGGGTAAAATGGTGTGTGGTGGAAAGTATGGTTATTTAAGGAACTTAAGCTTCCTGAGAAAAGCCCAGTGGAGCCCTCACTTGTATGCAGAGGAACAACTGATGGGATCTCTGTGTTCTGGAATCAGAATTACACATGGATCATTGCATGCAGAGTTGGAAAGATGAGCATGCCCTAATGTTTGATTGTATGATGCTCTTTGTTCAGGAGCTCAGAGGATGCTTGATTTTGTGGGGAGCAATCTGGGATCTCTGAAATTATAATGTTGACTGAATTTCAGTGTTAACTATTCAATATTTGTCTGTGTATATCTAAAATTTGTATATATTCAAATAATATGTAACTATTTAAAAATTGGGATGAGAGATTATAAATTTTTTTTAGTGCTGGGAAGGTTCCATATAGGAATTGCAATGAAGAATGACTTAGAGCAAGTCATATTTTTGATCTGGTCTCAGTTTCTTCATTTGTAAATATATAGTTTGCAGTTCTAAGTCCTTTGATAATATGAAAGTGATCATCCTTCTGTGCCTGGGATTCATGCTTAGAATACATGGTACTGTAACCTTGTCTCCTATATGGAAAGGGAATATAGAGCCAGCAAAACTGAGTTCAAGACCCATCTCTGACGTGGATTGTCTATGTGACATTGGGTAAATTTTCCTAATATTTTAGTGTTCTAGACAACTGTCTGCCTTACCAACCTCTGCTGGTAGAGGGATTTCCCTCATCTAGAAGTTCTCTAAATCAATGAAATCACAAATCCCATCTGAAAGTCTCTCTGTAATAATATTTTACATTTATGTAGTGTTTTTTGGCTGTTTATTTTTATTCTTAATTTTTTTTAACTAAAGGCTTTAGGCATATTGAGTTGATGAGGAAGGTAGTGTGAATGTTCTCCTTAACATGAGGGGTAACTAAATCTCAGAGGATTGGAGGGACATACCTATGATCATGCAATTGTTACATGTCAGCATGGGGATCTGAATCTCCAGGTCAATGTCCATTCTCTCATCACCTGCCTTAATACATATTTCACAGTGGAGTGCCATAGACCAAACTCTGTGCATGGCACGCAGGGAAGTACAAAGGGCAAAGACCTTTGTTACCCTGGCACCAATGTGAACAGCTGTGTACGTATCAGTGACTTTTTGAAAACTGAAAAGTGACTTTCTATTTCATATTACAGAGGAGGTGAGTGGAAGGGCCCTGAGAAGTGATCTAGAGACTAACCAAGTAATTTTTCAGATGGGGAAACTGGGAAGTCCCAGAAATTCCTATCTGGTCTAAAGCTAGTTCATTTGATAATCGATGATTTGGATAAAGACATAGATGACATCCTTATACAACTTGCATGCGATAGAAAGCTGAAAAGGAGAGTTGGCAAATCAGGGATGGTCAGAGTCTCAAAAAGATCTCTCTGCATGAACTTTGGACCAAAGCTGAAGAGACGAAATCTGATAAGAATGATGATTTGATACAAAGGGTGGGAGCACCCAAGGTGGAAAAGGGCCCAATTTTCATTCAGTTCATCTATAATTTATCAAATTGATGTCATATGAGATTTAGTTGAATGACCCAGAGATATTTAAAATGGAGAAGAAAAGGTTTGAGAGAGAGGATAATAACTCTTTTCCAATATTGGAAGGGACATCACATGGAAGAGGGATTATACTGGTTTAGTTTAGTACCTGAGGACAGAGTTAGGTTATGGGTGGAAGTTGCCAAGAGGTAATTGGAGGTCAGGGAAAAAATAGCTAAGACCACTGGATTATCTCCAGATGTACTGACTTTCCTCTTACTGAAAGTCTTTAAAGAAAGGCTAAATAACCACATAGTGAGGATGATGTGGAGATGATTATTTTCCAGATATGGGTGGGACTAGATGACTGCTGAGATGGATACCAATTCTAAGTTTCTGGGAAACTGAGGTGCAGAGAGTCAACTCACCCAATGTCTTAGTCTTAGAAAGTGAAAAATCCTGGGCAGTCCACCATTATTAGTCTTAGTTTAGGACTTGATGGACTATACAGTATTGCTTAGAGAGTGACAAATGTCAGGAATCGTGGATTGGTCCTTTTATAAAGAATCTGGGAATCTGGTTTGTTTAAGAGCCAAGTGATACAGCAGCATCCAGTGTTCTCTCCCAGGGAAGAGCTCCTTTCATACTCTTGGCAAGATTATACGCTAATAGCAATGGTTCATGATGTATCAATAGATGGATTATTTTATTAATACAAGTCCAGAACCCCATTCTATCATTCATTATGTGAAAGACACCCTCTTTTATAATGGAAGAAAGCCTGGGAGCATAATTTTGTTCAAATGTATTCAGACAACTGGCAAACTTAACTTTGAAGGGATTAAGCAATGCTGGATACCCACCCCCCCTCCTTTGGGGATGGACCTCTCCCTAGTGGCCCTTTGTTAAAATAAAGCATGCTACAGGAGTCAATAATCTCTATCATCCATCTTGAAAGATCTTGCTTCAACCCCCATATTCTTTCAAATTAAGAGGAAATGGTGAAATTACAGGAGTCTCTTCCAGTCACTCATCCAGTGAAAGATAGCAGTCCTAAATCTCTTGTATCTTTACATTTTTTTACAGAGCTCTTTCTCAGTCTTCCTGCCCGCTTCCTGGCTTCCCATGTCTATTTTTCTTCTTCCCTCAAGGGACTTGAGAGAAAAGACAGATGCATGCTGTGGAGGGCTGCAAAGCACACCAAGCCCTGGGCTTTCCCTCATCTTGCCAATTCTTATTCCTGCAGTTTATAAGTTTGCTGATTTCCCTGGAACAATAACTAGAAAACAATAGCTTCATGAGACCCTCCATGCTTGCTGTGAGTTTTCTCTCTTGTTTTAAGACCTTCACCGTGTCAATGAAGAAGCACACAGAGCTCTGTAGGATCTACATGAATTCACAACATCAAAGGTTTGGGCCTGTCAAAGGCCTTTGAGTTTGGGTTTCTAATGTGGGTGAGAAGGATTCCAGTCTTGGAATAAATTAGATAGGTTCTCACAGAGCTTTAGGTAGGAGCTTTCTTTCAAATGTGGATCTGGCGTAATCACCTTTTAAAGATCCAGTGAATCCCAAAGGCTCACCAGCAGGATGATTAACCCTTATTTCTTCTATGTGACTTGTGATTTGGGGATTTAAAATCTTTCAGGACCAGAACAATGAATGGATTCTGTGGATTCTGGGACATTGGAGATACTGATTTTAGTCTCAAAACGCTACTTCAGACTGGATGTATGCACATGCCTAGATCTGATGCTTGCATGTTTATAGTTGTTTTTGAAAATAAATCTTATGGTCCGAGCCAGTCAGAAAGTACTGTGGCTACTCTCAGGCCAAATCGCACTGTTTCTCAGTTCCAAACTATTCTATTCCATTAATGGCCTGGGCTGGATCACCCCTCCTGGGGTGAGCTGGGACGTGCCACGTTGGTGCTGAGCTTAACATAGACATCTGATCAACTTCAGTTTGACTGAGCTCAATTTATCCACCTTCCTCAGTCTTTCCAAGGAGCAGAGATTACCAGAATGCACCAATGGGCCGGGTCAGGCCCTCTAAGCAGTTTGTTCAACTTTATAAGAACTGCTTAAACACTATATGCCTTGGAGTCTACATCTGTAGAAATGAGAGGGGGTCAGATAAGATGACCTTGAAAGCCTCTTCCAATTCTCTGAGCCTCTGCCTGTACAAGAAGTGCCATTTGACTCCACATTTTGTATTACAGGTTATTGCCAGCTGTAGCTCAGTCTTAGGGTAGAAGACTCAACTGTAAAGGTTCCTTTATCAGAAACAAAAATGCATGTATGAAACCTGTTGGGAACCCATTTCTTCTCCTTTCCCCACTGGTCACAAAGGGCAAAGAAGCAGAATGTGTTTTTTCTCATCATTCTGTCCTGTGATTTTTTACACAAGTGTGTATGGGGAGGGGACAAGTTTGGTACTGATGGGTACAAATACTCTAATGCTCTTCCCGAAGTAGGTATTCTTTCCTGATGTATTTTCTCTCCTCCTCCCTGGCAGGCAACAATTGTCCATTTCAAATTTCTTCTAGTCCTCTATCTGCTTTCCTACAGTTTCTTAAAATCTAGAAAAGGTGACCCATATCCTTCCTTTATAGATGAAGGAACTGAAATTCAGAAAGGGAAGGAACTTGCCCAAAGTCACACAACTAAGAAGTGGTCACATCTTCAGGTATTTTGATGGCTTAAGATTTTAAATGTGAACATTTTCACCAAAGTTAAAGTGGTGTAAATGGGAGCTAGTTGTATAATGTAGCAAAGTCCATTGGAGAGAGAAAGAGAGCTGTCCCCAGCCTGTCTCTAATACCTGTGGCTTCTCAGTGTCCCAAAAGCAGCATCTAAGGCAGATACATTAAAGCACCTACAGTCTCAGACCTTACCACTATAAGGGTTAAAATTAAAGTTGAACTAAATATATGATAATGTGATTGACAAAATTAATATATCTCAAGTCAGATGACTTTTTAGCAGTATTTATTTATAAAATAGAGGGAAAAAGTAAGGTAGAGAAATGAGAAAGAGTGTAGAGTAAGAAATCTAGCTTAATGAGCTAAATATCTGCTCTGGTGCCTGGCCTTGCTCTGGCAGGACTCCAGAAGCCCAACCAGAAGGCCCAGAGATAAATTAGTTATCACCCACATGGTCTCCAAAAGGGAGAGCTATGTGGTGTTCATCTCTCTGGAAGTCAGGAAAGGAAAGTCAGCTTTTTCCACTCACTCACGTGGTAGTCCCAAGGGAAAATCCAAGAGCAGTCTTACCAGAAGCAGTCTGAGCTCCCAAGCCTGAACTCCTCCAAGGCCAAGTTTGAAGCAGAAAGAGCAGATCACAAGAAGTTTTGCCACTATTAAAGACCCTTCTTTCCTGTGCCTTCTCCCACTTTACAGGACCCAATCACTGTTTTAGAATTTTCTTAGGACTGCCCAGGGGGCAGTCAGTTGTTTCTGATTTGTCACCCATTTTAGCACATGGGTCGCATACCTCCCCCCACTTAAGTGTAAAGTGGGGGTGTATATGCGTCTGGTGATTAAATCTAAAAGTAGACAGGAGAGAGTTAATCCCATCTTCACATCACTATGTGACTGAAGCAAGTTACTTAACCTCTGTTTTCCTCAATGATAAAATGGGGATAATAACAATACCTACCTACCAGCTTATTCTGAGGATCAAATAAGATAATGTGTATACAATGCTTTGCACAGTGCTTGGCACATAGTAGGTGTTAGAATGCCTCCAACTCTCTTCTTCCTGAAAAAATGAAAGCCCAGGGGCAGCTAGGTAGCTCAGTGGATTGAGAGCCAGGCCTAGAGACAGGAGGTCCTGGGTTCAAATCTGGCCTCAGACACATCCCAGCTGGGTGACCCTGGGCAAGTCACTTGACCCCCATTGCCCACCCTTACACTCTTCTGCCTTGGAGCCAATACACAGTATTGACTCCAAGACATAAGGTGAGGGTTTAAAACAAACAAACAAACAAATAAATAAAAACCAAAATAAACAAATAAACAACCTCCTGAAGACAATAAATTCCAGAGAAGGTGTTATCTGTGCTGGTAGTGGTTTCTTCACCATTCTGTTCTATTCTCTTCCATTTTATTCTATTCTATACACTCATCTGAATAATGGTGATAGTAGTACCTATACTCACATAATTATTGTATCAAATGAACTGATATATGGGCATATATAGCACATATATACATATATACATGTACATGTATGTGTAGGTTTATATATTCATGTATAATCACTTGACTTGATCCATATAATAATCATGTGAAGTATAGGCATTATAATGATCATTCTACATATAAATACTATTCTACATATACATATAACTGAGGCTGAGAGAATTCAAGTCCTAGTCTCTTTTTTTTTTTTAAATTAAAACCCTCACTTTCCATCTTAGAATCAATACTGTGTATTGAATGCTTCAAGGCAGAAGAATGGTCAGGGCTAGGCAATGGGGGTCAAGTGACTTGCTCAGGATCACATAGCTAGGAACTGTCTGAGGCCAGATTTGAACCCAGGACCTCCTGTCTTTGGGCCTGACTCTCAATCCACTGAGCCACCCAGCTGCCCCCCCAAGTCCTAGTGTCTTACCTCCTCTCCTCTCCCTCTTCTCTCTCCCACCCCACTACCAATCACTGATTTCTTGGTTGTTAAACTTTGCCTCTGAGACTGACGTAGGGGTTTGTTTATGATTGAGCAGTGAAAGTATTGACTCTGGAGCTTTGTTATTTTCTCCCTTTAATGAATGGACTTTTAATTCAAATGAAACACATTCAGGGAAAGCAGCAAGCTTTGCTCATAGCAGGCACTTCATTCCCTTTTGGTGAGCAGAAAGGTTCCCTTTGATGAAAGTAAGACTTATTGCCATGTGCTTTGTAAATGATTTCTATGACTGCTCAGAGGATAGGAGGCAGGGAAGACTCTGGCATTGGTTATTAGCTAAGCATCCCTTTATTAGAACACAGGAAAAGACTACAAATTGCTTTCAATGCTCAGGAAAACGTGCATTTTAGAGTGAATTCCAAAGTGGTCTATAGATAGTGGCCCCTCCCTGCCCCTTCACCACACCGAGCCAAGGTTACGTGTAAAGGATCACACAGTTGGGTTTCCAGACCTGGTTCTCAAATCATTTCTGTAAGGACAATGGGGTGAAGCTCCTAGAATTTCATCAATGACTTCTTCACTGGTCTTCCTTGGGTAACCCTGCGTGCTCTCCCCCCCCCCCCCAAAAAAAAAGACTATGAAAAGTGTGGCTGAAAAGAGGGATTTCTTATGAGGCAACTAAGCAGAATAGCTGAGTGACCTCAAGGGACCGGTCCATTTAGCCAAAACAACTGAGCAGTTCGCACAGAGGGGCCATCACAGAGAAGAGCTATTTTGGAGAATAACTATCCAAGGAGAACTGTCTCTAGTCAGGAGAAAATGTCACGGCACTCCGAATTTTACAATTCTCTTTTCACCAAAAGTCTCCTGAGCTAGTCAGCAAGCCTGTATTCTGGCCCTTATTCCAGACACTAGGCAAATGGATGGGGCTGGAAAGAAAAGCAAATTTGACTTAGGGTTCAAGGAGTTCACTTTTCTAATGAGAGAGACATCATGTGAGCAACAAGGTGCCTATGTGATACCTAACAAAGGGTATGGATAGTTCTTAGCAGGGGATGTGCATTTGCTTCCATTGTAAAGAGCACTTATAGACACTCCTCAGTAACCTTTGATCTATGGCCCAAAGTCCTCGGATCATAGATCTAAAGTAGGAAGGTCTAACCCAGTGTCATCTAGACCAGTGAAAATGTGGCAACTGAGTCACGCAGAAGTCAAATTACTTGCCTAACAGCAGACAGAAAGAAGTCTTAGAGATGGGATATGACGCCACCTGCTTTCTGCCTTTGCCAAGGACACCATATTAATTCACTGTGGATCTTTGCTGATGAATAAGAGGAGTAACATTCTGTTTCTCTGCTAGCATATAAGGGCCCTGAATTAAAGGACTCTTTTCTTTTTCTTTTTATATTCCCAGGACCTCTAACAATGGGGATATATAATATATGCCCAATAAATGCTTGCCTAATTGAAGGGAATGGACTTTATCTAATTTTAATAGAGCCTTCTTTGTAATATGTAAGTACAGGAAGAGAATTTCAAGATGTCATGACATAATCCAGTTACACAGGACCTCGAAGAAATACATTTTAACTCTGACCCAGATGTAATGATAATAAGAATCCCTAGACCTTAGTTGTTAGAAAACTCTGCTTTCTCTTTGAAAGGGATCCCACCCTCTATATATCATTCCTAGAGCTGAATTGTCCTTGAGTGGGTCGCTCTTGGTGGTATGTCTCTTCTGTCTCCTCCATTTTGAATGTTAAATTATTTACAGACATGTTTTGAGCTCAAGGATGAAACTCAATATTTTCATCTTTGGATGTACTTTTGTGACCCTTCTCTTATTTCTGGTGTGGCCTCTTCACCTTAATTAAACCTTCCCGAAATCTTTCTAGGCTGGAAATGGTGATCTTTTTCCCAGCAGCTGGCAGATGGAATAGGGAAAATGACTGAAACAGATCCCCTTCCCCACACCCACCTTTCCTTTCTAGTTTGGGATAAAATTCACAACATTGAGTTATAATGTGAAGTTTCTCTTTCTTTTCTTCTTACATTCTTCCTTCGTTCCTTCCTTCTTTCCTTCCTTCCTTCCTTCCTTCCTTCCTTCCTTCCCTCCTTCCTTCCTTCCTTCCTTCCTTCCTTCCTTCTTTCCTTCCTTCCTTCCTTCCTTCCTCACTATAGGGTAGGTATAGGATCTAGTCCAAAGCCATTATTTTACAAATGAGTAACTTGAGGTCCTGGGTGGGGAAATGACCCATGATCATAGTTTTAGAATTGGACAGGACCTTAGAAACCATCTAGTCCAGGACTCTCATTTTACAAATACTGAAACTAAAGCTCAAGGAGGTCAAGCAATTTGTCCAAGGTCAAGACAATATGTTTCATTGTCTAAACTCTCAATTCTCCATAGTACAAAAGAGTCATATATTAGCATGATTCTAGTTCACCTTGTACTATGTTATTTATTGTTAGTTCACTGACAGCCTTGCCCTTGGAGCTCCATCAAACCTTTGAGAAGACACAATCTCCACCCAAAGCGCTTATTTTCTGACTTAATAGAGAAAAGGATCCTGAATTATAGCAGATGTCCAGGTGGTAGTTACATCAAGGAGCAGTCTTACTTCATAGGGATCAGATTTCAGAAGTGGTTTTTTTAATGAATTTTATGGAAAAAGTCTATAAGTAGGAGGAATTAGACAGAATCCTAGTTGGAAGTGGTTGTGTTTTAAAGCAAAAGAGAGGATGGAATTATAGGAGAGTTTATTCAAAATAGAACTAAGAGCTAGTAGAGAGGAGCATTTCCTGCTAGGAAGACCTGGGGTTGGATCTTCCCTTTTGCAATGACTAGTTTTGTTGAGCATGGGCAACTAAATCACTTACCTTTATTCTTTTTTTTTTTTTAATTTTAAACCCTTAACTTCTGTGTATTGACTTATAGGTGGAAGAGTGGTAAGGGTGGGCAATGGGGGTCAAGTGACTTGCCCAGGGTCACACAGCTGGGAAGTGGCTGAGGCCGGATTTGAACCTAGGACCTCCTGTCTCTAGGCCTGGCTCTCAATCCACTGAGCTACCCAGCTGCCCCCTTACCTTTATTCTTTAACTCAGTTTTCTCCTTTGTAAATGGGAGAGCACACATTTATCTCATAAGATTGTTTTGAGGTTCAAATGTGGTGTAACACACAAAGTGTTTAATCTATATTTCCTCTGCCATTATTTATTATTATCATATCTCAAAGCAAGAAGTCAGAAGTAAGTACCAAGGAAATGCTGTTGGGAGGATAGAATGTTTCAGATTAGCTAAGGGCTTAAAAGGCAATTCTGCAACACAGATGATCTGACCCAATCACTAAGTTTTTTACTTCGCCATGGAAATATTCAAATAGCAAGAATCAGTAATAATCAGCTTTGGCTCCAGTTTTTACTGTCGTTTTTGTTAGCCATATACTAATGGTTCTAATCATTCTAACTCACATTTACATCATGCCTTAAAGATTTTAAAAAAGAGCAAAAAAACAACACTTTGGAAACTAAAGTCATGTAGAAGTTGGAGGCACAGCCAGGAGGCGACAGATGAGATTTTAAGAGTTAAATAAAAAGATTTATGAGTTTTTCATGGGGCAGGAGACAAAGTGGAGGATTTCATTACAGAGATGTAAATTATAGGAATTCTGGGCACTTCTTCGAATGGCAGACACATCAGTCACCTCTTGAAGCCTCACTCTTCTCTTCAAGGCTTGTAATGATTACTTCTCCAACCTGCACTTGGGGACCAGGACTTTAAGATGTGAAGAGTTTATGAGGATTCCATTTTTAAGGGTTTTAGCAAGAGTCTCCAGAGGAGGATCAGACAAAGAAATCGCCACCCTATTTCCCCAGGGTACAGAGCTTGTGAAAGCAAGCATCCTCCTCCTCCCCTCTGTCACCAAATATCTATGAATTAGGACTTCTTCTCCCAGAGGAGCCAAATTCAACCTTGGGGAGATAATAATACTCTTTTCTATGAGAGAGTAGTATGGTCTATTGGAAAGAGTGATGAACTAACCAGGAGAGTTCTGGGTTCAGATCCCATTTCTCCTGCTGCTGCTAAGCTCAGTGACCAAGGACCATACACTTAGAGTTCTTGGAGTCTCAGTTTTTCTTATCACAGTACTCTTGGAGGAATTCTATTCAACAGCAATACTCAGGACAATTAATGCCCCAAACCAAGGCCAGTGTAGCTTGAGAAGGCTCATTAACCATTTTAGGTGTGTCCCAAATTATGAATGATCTCACCTAACTCACTTTGTTAAATTATCTTCAATTATCATTTTAGCCAGCTTGATAAGTGTGAGATAATGTAGTAGAGTTTTGATTTGCATTTTTCAAATCAATAAAGATTTAAGATGTTTTTGAAATAATTATACATAGCCTTGATTTCTTTATCCAAAAATTTTCTGTTCATATTTTTTGACTATTTCCCAGCTGGGAAATGGCTCATATGGATGGGATCTGTGCTCCAGGAACGATTAGGTTGCAAGTCAAGGGTGCTTTGCTACTTTTTATTGAAGTCATTCATGTCACATTCCAAATGATATTACTCTCTTTCATGAAGGTGATGTTGATTCATCAGCCCTTAAATATTTTGAAAATTAATACCAAAATAGGCCATTTTCTCCAAGCAATCTAAATACCAAAAGGTAGTAAAAACAAAATGAAACAAAACATTTATTGAGAACCATCTATGTGCCAGGCATTGCACGCTAAATGCTTTCCAAATATTACCTCCTTTGATCCTTACAACCAGGCAAATACATGTTGTTATTAGTCTCATTTTACAATTAGGGAAACTAAAGTAAACAAAGTGGTTTATCCAGAGTCACACAACTAGTAAATGGAAAAAATAAGATTTGAACTAGGGTCTTCCTGATTATTAGGATCAATGGTCTATTCTCTGAGTCAACTTCCCTGCATTTAGGTGTAGAATACTGAAGAGATCACTGAGTCAGTCTTAGGAAAGGAGGCTCAGGCTTTCACCTAGACTTCATTGAATGCCGTAGAACCCGGCAGTGCTTGTGTGGGCTTTGGTTTTCAGACTCCAGGGTGACTGCTACACCAGGAAAGAGGTAGTGGAGGAAGGCTTTCTTGGGGGAAGATCTTCCTTAGAAAATGGGGGTTGGGGAAAGGGAGGAGAATAGAAAATGATAGAATTAAATGAAGTCCTTTGTCTTCAAAAAGATATACCCTCTTCATCTCCCACCTAAAATTTCTTCCCATTCTTGTTACTTGTGGTCTGAATTCCTATTGCCCCTACTGTACTCTAGTTCTAACTTAGATAGACCATGAGATGCTTCCTAGGACCATATGTGAAAGCCTCTGGCCGGAGCCTATTCAAATAATATGTCAAATATCATTCACAAGCAGCATTGAAATAAGTAGTATTTGGAGGTCCTCCATTTTGGAAATTTTGATTTTTCTACCCTTCTGTTCTTAGACCAACCCCTCACCCCCTTCCACTGGGGCTTGTGGTTTATAACCAAAAAAATCAATTTTCCTTCTTCATTAGACATTTATGAATGATCTCTATATTGATCAGGTCTTGGCAGGTGGGCCAAACCAGGTTGAGGGGAATTGACAGTCCTCAGATATTTCAGGGAATTAGCAGAATGGATGGATAAGAACAATTTGTTCCAATAACCACAAAAGCAACTGAAGCACATGCTATGAAATGATCAAAGCTCAGTCAGGCATGGAAGAAGTTAAACTCATTCACTGCATCTCTGGCCATCACCAGTTGTCTTGACTTTTGTCCTGCTACTGACTTCAGTGACTCTGGAGAGCAGAATGAAACTGGTGCATTTGTGCCATTTTGCTTCATTTAGATGCAATTTATGCACAAGTCAAGATGCCACCCCATGATATCAATGGACCTCTTTGAAAATGAAGAGAGAGAGAGAGAGAGAGAGAGAGAGAGAAAAGAAGAAGAAGAAGAAGAAGAAGAAGAAGAAGAAGAAGAAGAAGAAGAAGAAGAAGAAGAAGAAGAAGAAGAGAAAAGAGAGAGAAAGAGTCTTCTTGCAAAAACATGAAAGCCCCAATATTTGCATATCCTTATTTTGAATAAATGTCTTGAATTGGGCAAAGGAATTGATTAACGCTTAGGAAGCCCTGGGTTCAAATCCCATTCCTAGCAATTGCTAAATGTATGATGATGGGTATCATATATTCTGATCTTCCTTTTCTGAAAAACAGAGTTAATATCTATCTCAAAAAGTTGTTCTAAGGATAAGATGAGGTAATATTCAGTGTGTTTAAAATCTCCGTTTTCCATCAGTTGTATCTAGTGGTAGTTGAGGTAACAATGCTGTTCTTAGTTCTCTATTCTTTAATTACTCTCCTATTTGTCTTCCTGTTTATGATTCCCATTGCTTTCATGCCTCTCTTAAGCAAAAATGCAGATCCATGGGAATGACACTAAAGCTCTCCACAGCCCAGGAATTCACCAAGGGCCCTGGGACCTGATGCTGACACATCCTTGGCTGAGTTCCAGAACACAGCTGAACCAAAGAGAAGAAAGATGCCCTTTGGGCTGTGTGTTTTCCCAAACCACATGAAGTTGAGTAGAAAAGAGAGAAAAAGAAAGTGAGCATTGACCAACTTCTTTCGGTAACTGGAATCTACTTTCTAATTTGTAAAGTAGAAATTTTCATAAAGGCAGAAGTTGGAGTGATGACAGCCTCGTGACATCTTCAGAGGACCCTGAATAGGTCCACAAAGGCCAGGATAAACTATTGTTTTTATTAAGAAGGCAATTTGCAAGAAATCACATCATTTCCTCTTCCTCCTTCAGAAATTTGCCCCGGGGGGGGGGCAAATCCATGTCTTGAGTATTCAGATCTCCTGTGGCTACTGGGCAGGTGCTGGGAGGAAGATGTGGGTGGAAGAAGCACAGGAAAAAGGACAGAATTCTGGAAAAGCAGTTGTGGGAATCAAGGAATCTTTTGCCAGGCATTCTCCCTCCCACAGAAACAGCCACAACCCCCAGTCATTCTCTGGTTTCCTGCCCTTCTCTGGTGTGTGTGTGTGTGTGTGTGTGTGTGTGTGTGTGTGTGTACATGCACTCATTATGTATGTGTTGTTTTGTGATATTTGGGGCAGGATGTTGATTTTTCTTGTGAAAAGTTCCCTCTATACATTATAGGGACACTGTAAGCTTAGCTGAATGGAAGTAACTTTGGCTCTGAACGCAAACTCTTAGGAGTCCCTCTTTGACTGACGGGCTGTTGGTAATCTAACCTGTGACATAGAATCCTGGCTCTGGATTCTGATGGATGAGTTTTGCTCTTGGCAGTGACCTCTTCTATCATTCTCCCATCTTTTGCTTCAATTTTCCAGTGGGGGAATCTCAGAATAATTTCACATAGAGAGGGCGAGTGGGTGTCAAAGGGGTGTCCAGATCCTGTAGGAGCACTCAAGGTAACCAAGGCCATGTAGGCATAGGACTGTCTTTATTCTGCCCACAGAAATGTAGGAAACATGGAAAGGATTCCAGGAGGGAATAAGCAAGAGATCCATTTGTCTTCCCTCTTAAATGACCCCCACCTTCTCCCAAGGTATGAGGGTCCTGAAGATTCACAGCATCACATCGCTTCATCTAGGGGCGAGTGGGCTTGTCCTGTAGAGCAGGGATGGGCAAACTTGTTAAGGAGAGGCCAAAGGAAAGGAAATGCTCATTTGTCAGTCTGTTTCTAAGGCAACTCTTTCGAAGCTTCATTGTATCGTATCCTATTCATTGTAGTGATCAGATTAGGAATAACGTAGCATGGCTGGATAGAACATTTCAGGGGGCCACATCTGGCCCTCAGGCTATAGTTTGCCCATCCCTGCTGTAGACTAGAGGCAGCCAGAGAGCTTTGCTCAGAATATCAGCCACAAAGATAAGGTCCACATGTTCCATCTGATTTACTTTCTGGCTTTTAGTTCCATGGTAGCAAGACAAATATTCCTGGAGCAGGGCTTCCCTGTCTACAGTTGTCCGAAATGTTCTGGCATGTCTTTAAGAAAAATCATTAATGTCTTTCTTTTCCAAGGCTCAAATCACTGCTAATCACTTCTCTCCCCACAACAGCCAGCTCCGAGCACATTCTGATGAGTCACAGGTCTCTCTTAAGACACCCGAGTCCCCAGAGCCAATCTCAGCATTACTCACGAAGAAAGTATTACAAACAAACGAACTCTTGGAGGGAAGAAGAAAGGCTGGAAAGATCTTGCCCTGGGGCCTTCGTTGAGTGATGAGATGGAGAAACGCAGGCCCATCAGCCAACCATCGATGATCCACTGGACATCAGGGTTCTCTCTTCCAGCATCTGTCTCTGCGTATCCATTATGGTATCAGGCTACCTATTACCTCAAGGTGGAAGAAATAGGAAAAACCTCCTCATGTGGCTTTTAATGTACAACATGATCTGGCCTCAGCCTACCTCTCCAACCTTATGACAAGGGACTGACCTTCTCCCACTCTCATCTTCAGGAAAATTGGCCTGCGGGCTGCTTCTGGACCCAGCATTCCATCGTTTACTACATTCATGGTTTTGTCTCACACTTTTGGCATTTTCAGGCAGCTTTGCCATAGCTGCAATTTCAGTGTCCCGAGGCAGATGGTGAGGTCATTAGTGAAGATCACAGGGGATTCTGGGAAGCTCCAGGAGAGAATTAGAGCACATGTGCGACAGGGAGCATTTGGGCAGTGTGATCTGCGTCCTTCTGGTGACATAAACAACGGTGTTGGCATTACCAGAGAATTTAGCTCCAGAAATATTAATAATCATACCAGTCACAGCATTTATATAGTGATGTAAAATGTGTAAAATGCTTTACAAGTATCTCATTTGATCCTCACAACCACACTGGGAGGCCAGTGCTATTATTATCCCTATTTTACAGTTGAGGAAACTGAGGTAAGTAGAAGTTAGGTGATATGTCTAAGGTCATGCAAATAATAACTATTTCAGGCAGAATTTGAACTTGAGTCTTCCCGATGCCAAGTCCAGAGCTCCATCTATTGTACTGCCACCTAGCAGGAGATGGAGCCACTCACAGACTCACTGAAAAGAAAAAGAAGTAAATTAGTGACATGAAGGCTAAACAAGGTTTCAGGGATTTTGCTTGGGGCTGGGAACACTCATTCTGTATATTTTTGGAACATTATTAGAGTCATGTATGTGTGTGTGCACACTTACATGTGATTTCATGTCTGGGAAAGCATGCATTCAAGTGTGAGTCTGTGTGCTTGAGCATGTGAATGTGTCCCATCCATCCATCCTCAGCCCAGGTCCCTCCACGGAGCTTTAGTGTGTTGGTGAAGCCAGCTCCATCTGGATTGCAATGAGTAGTATCTAGACCATCGATCTGCCTGGAGTCAGGCTTCTGGTCATTTGCCCCATTTGTAGGCAGATCCTTGATTTTTAAATATGGACGTGGAGGTCACATCGAAAAGATCACACTTTAAAAAAAGGCATCAGCAGCCGCCCAGCTGCCAACAGCTCTGATTTGGCTTTTCTTCCCAATGACTTTCATCCTCAGTCCTTGAGTGTCTTTGACTTCCTCTCTCCTGGGGCTAGTCATCCTTTTACCAGCAGAAAGAGCCTTGAGGAGCATCCAGAAGAGCAAAGAGAGCGCAAAGGACTCATTCAAACGGCCTCCAGGCTCCTCCATGACCTCTTCTTCCCAAGAAGGAATCTTTCCTACCACATGAAAGCTGAGACTCTGATCAGGCCATTTAGCTTCCAGGTACAGTGTTTGGAGGAGGCTCAACTCTACTATTCATGTATCCTAAGAGCAGCCCTGACATATTGAGAGGAAGCAGGGCATCATGGAGACACAGCTGGCACCTGGAATGAAGAAGGGTCTTGGGTTTCCACCTTGGGGATTTGCTAATATGTGAGAATGATAGACGCAGATGACATCTCTGAAACCATTTCCTCATCTGTAAAATGGGTCTATAATACCTGTAGTCATTGAGGTCATGTACTTTGTCAAACAATGTGTTTTATAAATCTGTTTTTTTTAAAAAGCATGGAATTCTAAGGAAGTTTAAGAAGGGAATAAATACTCCTCCTTTCAAGTCCTGTGCTAGGAACAAGCAGGTAGCTCCAATTTTCTATTTTGAACGCAGGACTGAAGGGCGATGACTCTAGCGTCTGGGTGTGTTTCTCCTGGGGAAGCTCAAGGCCTGTGTCCTTACTGAAGTCAGCTTGATGCCCCGGCCACAGCACTGTGACGCTAGCTCTAGCCAAACCACCATGACCAACAGCCACCATAACAACGTGTGTCTAGTGAGTGCCGGTGAAGTGAACTATGATTCACGAAAACAAAAGCAAAACCGATGATTTCCATCATCAAAGAACTTGCATTCTTTCAACTGAGCCATGCATGCATGGCGGCATATAGCCACAACACTGACTTCTGAGCAGAGAGACTAGGATCCAAGAGTTGGTTTCCTTTGTATGGAAGGCTGTGCAAGAGCCGAGTGGGAAGGAACCTCGAGATTCTAAGATTCCAAGAGTTACAGCCATTGTGATACTTCTGTATCCCCAAGCCCTCAAGTCATCAAGAGTCCTCCACAGGGCAACGGCCTGGTCTGGGCATGATATGCCCCCATCCTTGGTGATCTTCCAGTAGATACCGGAGGACCACGTGGTAGGCATTTTCCATAAAAGGATCCTTCTCCAGTCATTGGTGGAACTCAAAGAACACTGAGGTCCCTTCAACAACAGAATTCTGTGATCTTGTGCTCTCTCTTTTGGTATGACAGTATAAAATAATAGATGAAGCATCAGGCAAACTGTAACTCCTTTTAGATGGGCTGTTACTTGGGTCATGGCCTGATTTGTCTGAGAATTCTTTTCCTTTCTTTCTTTGCATAACATCCCACAATCTCAGATAATGTTTTCATAGAACCATCCATCAACATGAGCCCGTTCTTTGCATGCCATTGGAGGAAGATATCTCCACCAATTTTATTTTTTATTCATTTATTTTTTTTAAACCCTCACCTTTCATCTTGGGGTCAATACTGTGTATTGGCTCCAAGGCAAAAGAGTGGTAAGGGTAGGCAATGGGGGGTCAAGTGATTTGCCCAGGGTCACACAGTCCATCAATTTTAGCATGAAAAATGGTGGACCAGGGAGGGAGCTACAGAACTGCCTCTAAATTGTCCACCCTGGGGCAAAGCACTGATTTTCTAGGACTGTTGGTGGTTATTGAGCCAAAATATAGTTTGAATCTGAAGTATTAGAATCCATTTCATATCTCCATCAGGCATATGACCATTATCCAACCTTGAGTCATTATCTAACAACTAAGGAAATGGAGGGATTGAAGAGCCTAGAAAGAGATGAACCAGAGACCAGAATGTCTGTGACTTCATTAACAAAAGGAGAAATCTCTAAGAGGGAACATATCTTGGTTCTGACTTAGTAGATAAAACTGAAGGTATAAGAAAGCTTAATGCAAGATTTGAACCCAAGTCTTTCTGGTGCAAAGGCCATCTAATAAGCAGAGTATAATATTGATTCTTTTGCAATTATCTCTTTGATATTAGAAAAGGAGGACACATCTACTTACCAAGTTAGAAATATCCTTTGGGGACCAATGATAGACAGGATGTTTTCTTTTAGCCTCATTAAAAAGAAAAAAAAAGCTAGAAAAGGAAAAACTATTTTTTTTCTTGCCAGAAAGCAGTTTTCCTGTCTGGGTAATAAACTTGGATCTAAGAATGTAGTTATTAGAAAGTACTGTTATCTATTTAGAGCTTACGGAAACACTTAATGTTTAAGACTCCATTAATGGAGAATGAATTATGGAGTTGTTCTTCCGGAAGGGCCTGTCAGAGATATGTTTCTGCCAAATCAATCTCCAGCAATCCTCCCAGTGACAGCGAATAGGAAAAGCACTTACAATCATCTGGAAACGAGGGATCTCTTTCCTAAGTGTGTTGCGACATGTTGCCTGGGTTCTGCTACCAAATTGGGGAAGAATTCTAGGCAAAATTCCATCTTATTGGCTTAGAAACCTGACTTTGGAACACGTAACCTTCTAGGTCACATCTAAGTAGTCAACCTGATGAATGCCATGTTCTCCCATGGTGCCGGTGGTGAGCATCTCCATCGTAAGGGGCTCTGTTATGCCATTATGATAGGCTTAAATGTCAAAGCATCAGGTCACCACTGGTTGTCGTTATAGTCAATGGAGGAAAGACAAATTTTCCCTCCATTCCACCTGTCCTTAGAAATGATTTGAAGGGAGCGGTGTAGTACTGCTTCAATGTCAAGGTCCGGGGTTTGAATTCTGCCTTCACCACATGCTGCCCACTTTGTCTCTCTGAATCTCAAATTGATCCCATGGTAAAGGAGCCTATTGTATGAGATGACCTTAATGGTCCATTTCCAAAGCAGTTGAGTGGAGCAGTACAAAGAGTCAGTCCAGTTCCTTGGAGTCAGGAAATCTTGAAATCAAATCCTACTTCAGACACTTATTAGCTGAGTGACTCTGGGCAAGTCACAACCTCTCTATGTCTCAGTTTCCTCAACTGTGAAATAGAAATAATATCTATTGTGCAATATTATTGTGAGGATCAAATGAAATCATATTTGTAGTGTGCTTAATATACTGCCTGAGACATAGAAGTTGCTTACTAAATGCTTCCTCCCTCCCCTCCAAGGCCCTTCTCAATCCACATCTTGGAGGGCATGCTCCACCTTGCTTAATTTTTCTCTCTCTGCTCTCATGACTCACAACATTCCTGGAAGACTTTGGCTCCGGCATCTATCTTTGGGTCAACCACATCTCAGAAGTGAGACTTGGGGGAAGCTGAGTCACAACTCTTATCTCTTTCTTCTCTACGGAGCTGGGCTAGATGTGCTCCCAACACCTTTCTCAGGTCCGGCATCCAATGAGCCAACTTTGCTGAGCGATACATGGAGTGGAGTTTCCTGAGGAGGGAGATACTCAGGTTTTACTTCGTTTAATGGAGAATTTAGCCTATCAGTAAACATTTACAAAGTGCCTACTACGAGTAAGTGAAGATTTAAGAAAAAAAGGCAAAAGACGTCCCAGTTCTCAAGGAACTTACAGTCTAATGGGGATAACAATATGCCAGAAATATATATAAATATTTAAATATTTATATATATATATGTATACATATATGCAAACAAATGTGTACAAAGTAAGCTCTATACAGAAGAAACAGGAAATAAGTAACAGAGGGAAGGCGCTGCAATTTAAGAGGGGTTGGGAGAAAGTTTCCCATAAAANTTGGGTAGATTATGGTGATAGATAAGTAAAACCCAAGGTAAGTTGGCGGGGGGACCCATTAACAAATAGCAATGGGCATAAGGAAAAAAGAATGTGGTACGCCAGCTGAACCTCAAAGGAAAAGAAAAAGGCTTCTGAGAACCAGATATGATACAAGCATGGTGTCTGGGTAAAAAGAATAATCGACATGAATATGTAAGAACCAGGAGCATTTGGGAGACAAAAAGACAGTTTCAGTTTGACTGGGACAATGAGACAGATGAAGTGGAACTAGATGAAATAAGTTTGGAATGGTGGTTTAAAGCACATTAGGAAGGATTTTTTAAAACATTTATTAATATTTATTTTTTAGAAAAGTTAACATGGTTACATAATTCATGCTCTTACTTTCCCCTTCACCCCCCGACTCCCCCCACCCATGGCGATGTGCATTTCCACTGGTTAAGAGGATAGATTTTTTAAGAAATTGTTAGTTTGGGGTTCTGTGATCCCCATTCAATTCAACTTCATCTTACTGGCTTGCAATCAGGCTGCTTCCAAAAATGCAAAGCAAAAAGGACAGTTTATTATAGCATAAGAAGATTGGCTTAGGAAAGAATGAATTTCTATCCTGATGAGGAGGGTAGTTATTCTGGTCTTCCTCCTAGGTACAGAACTGCTTCTTTCCAATCTTCTTTGCTGGTTCATAATTCATCAAACTCCCCCCACTGTGAGTATTCCGAACAGCATAGTCCCCATTCCACTTCTCATTTCTTTTCTCCAACTGGGCTATTTCTCTTGATGATCTCATCATCTCTAGTGTATTTACTTACCAATGCAGATGTGCACAAATACATACTTATATGTATGTGTTCATAGCACACGTGTGTGTAATCACTTTTTCCTCCTTCCCCTACACACACACACACACACACACACACACACACACACACACACATCCCTACATACATATCCAGCCCCAGTCTCTCCCTGAATTCTAGTCCCCCAGTACTAATTGATTATTGTGCATTTCAGACTGGATATCCCAGAGAAAATTGTAAGCTAGTACATACCAAACTCAAGTCATTATCTTTTCTCCCACGAAAATCTCCTTTTTTTTAAACATCTCCAATTTCTGTTGAAATCTTCACTTTCTACTTCCCTACCTTGATAAATGTCATTTTTGTGAATTCCTCACTCTTCCTCAAATCCCACATCCAAATCAGTTATTGAATGTTGTTTCTGATTCAAATGTCTGCCATCCAACCCATGGTCTCTCCTCTTACCCAGCTAACACCTTCGTTTAGGCCCCCATCCCATCTTACCTCAATTATTGTAAAGGCCTCCTAAGTGTTTATCCTGTCTCAGTTACCTCCCCCTCTAGTCCATTCTACACACTGCTGCCAGCCATTGATTTAACATAGATCTAACCATGCAACTTCCTTAGTCAATCATTCCAGTCAAGTCTTTTTGCACCTAGAATAAGATACAAACTGCTCTCCTTGTGTATTAATATCCCACACAACCTGATACTGACCTTACTTGATTTTCATGGAATTCTCTTCTCCATCCCACTCCTCCCTTCTCCAACCTGTGTTTTAGCCTAATTAGGTTTCTCTCTGCTTTCACACATACAAAACCTCCTCTACTCTCTCAGCATCCTTATTCTGGTTATCCTTCATGTAGGGATTGCTCCGCCTCCTTACCTTCCTTTTTTTAAGGGGCAGCTTAAATATCATCATTCACAAAAAACCACCCTTCACAGCCTGATCTCCCCACTTGATAATGCCTTCACTCTCAAATGATTTTAGATTTCATATTATATGCACATATATGATGTGCACACATGTTATAATGAAGGTATCTTTAGCTACTATTCTAGTTATTATAGGGTATATTAATCAGGGAAGCTGTGCTTTGGATTCCTTTGATAGCTGGTGCAGGGACACCTGAGTCCTATGACTCAGCTGGATGTTATAATAACTGCCCTTCTCGATAACAGCACCCAGGCAGGATCCCTAAAGGTCAGGTGGATGGGCAACCCTTTCAGGTCCCACCTGGGGTTGGATTGATTGTTAATATTGGGCTCTATTAGCCTTGGATAACATTTTCATCTGACTGCGTTGCTCCCTCCCAAGGGCTGTGATGTAATAACCACTCAGGAAGGTACTTAATAAACTTTATCTATAGATGTTAATAAAGGAAAGAAATAATCAGGAACGGATTGGGGATAGGAGACCCTGTCACTAATGGCTATGATCAATAATCCCTCTGGACTGTAAGCTGTTTTAGTAATGCTGGAGTTCTTGTTCTTCATCTCCTTTGGCTCAGCTTGGCCACAGCCAAACCAAAGAAAGCAATCTGCTCGGATGTTATAGATCTCGATGATCCCTCTCAGCTTCTTATTGCCAGTTGTTATGTCATTCCTTCAGCCATCAGGAAATACCTCCCTTACCTCCCTTACCTCCCTCTGCTTCTTCTCCTTCCCTCTTCCCAGTTCCCACCTGGGCCCAGATACCTAAATATCTAGTGATGGTTCAGATGTCTACATATCTAGGGGGAATTCAGAGAGAATTAGAGGACCCGCGGTCAGATCCACAGGTCAATGCTCCAAGATCAGATAAATGTCCAAGGCCAAGGATTCCAGGCCAAGGGTCCAAGGCCAAGGGTCCCTGTCAGATGGCTGTCAGGGTATTTATATCCTCTGGCCAGCTGCCTTTCCTCATGTCCTCAAGGCATCTGGGAACATTCTGATGTCTCCAACTATCTTCACCTGTGAATCAAGGTGAGACTCACAACTCCCAGAGTTTGAATATGACACACATTATATGCATATTATATATATATATATATGCACAAACATATAATATGCACACATACTATATATACATATATTCATACTTTATATCTACAGATATATAACATAAAAGTGCATTTATTTATATCAAAGGGCTCTTAGCTATCCAAGTCTTTATACGATTGGTGATATAGATAATTTAGGGACTAAGAAAAGAAGGAAAAAATAGTTGAACATCTCTCCTTCCTCCCAACATGTTTAAAATTATGTGTATGAGGGGTGGAGGAGGAAAAGAACATGAATCATGTAACCATGGGAAAATATTCTAAATTAAAAAAAATTTTTAAATGTGTTTCTTTTAGGGCAGAAGACTTTCCAGATAACAAAAGCAAGTTTCCTCCCTGGGAAACATATTTCTCTCTTTTAGATACAATTCTTATGCCTGTCTCACTTTGCTAAGGCAAGGACAATTGTGTGGATGATGCAAAAGACCTCATACTCATAGTAACCAGATAGTTTTTCCTTTGTCCCTTTTTTTGGGCATTTTATCCAGTGCACTGAGGGCATCCAGTCATTAGCTGTCCTCTTTGAACTCTGGCTTGGCAAGACGGAGATCTCCATGCCCCAGGTTGGCAGCTTTCTTCTGGAGCATTTCCACTGTCCACCAAAGAGGTGACCTTTCCAGTTTTAAAGCCAAGGCTATCTGTTTCAATGTGTTCTCATTGGTCATGAAAATCTCAGTCATGGCTTCAAGGCTTTGGATGTTCTCATTTGCCAATTGCAGCTCTTTCAACAGGTCAAGGTTGAGTTTACGCTAGCTGCTGTTGGCTTTTTCTAATTTAGCCATTCTTTGGTCACCACTGAGTGGAGATGAATGGAGAGCTTCATCCTGAAGCTCATGGTATTCAGTTTCATAAGCTTGTAATCACTTGGAGATGTCCATCTCAAACACCTTCTAACATGAAACATTTTAATATATTTGTTTATGTGTGTGTGTGTGTGTGTGTGTGTGTGTGTGTATTTTGGTTGAGTCTTTTTGAGTCATATCTGATTCTTTATGATCCCATTTTAGGGTTTTCTTGGCAAAGATACTGGAATGTTTTTCCATTTCCTTCTCTAGCTCGTTTGACAGATGATGAACTGAGGCAAATAGGGTTAAGTGATTTGCCCAGAGTTACACAGTATACTTTCCAAGGCTAGATTTGAACTCATGAAGGTCAATCTTCTTGATTCCAAGCCCAGTCAAGCACTTTGCCACTATAGGTGTATATGTATATGTTACAATTTATTAATGATCAAGACATTAATTTTATATTATGTTATATTTATCATAATACATATTTGCCAGCTATACCCATTCAAATATAAAATCCTTACACAGATTTTGGCATATCCACTGTGTCATTTGACTGTTAATGTATGCTAATTTGTGAGTCTTTCTCTTTGGTGTTTTTCACTTTGTGTGGGGAGGGGACATAAGGAGAAATCTTACCAATAGTGGGCCAAAATAAAAAGAGAGCCATTGAAACATTTTTAAACACACAGAAGAAAGCAATAGGAGATTCAGAGAGAAACCCTGGCATTTTGGACCTCTATGAAAGTAAAATATAACATATTATATATTTTTATTTTAAAAAGCAAATGATATGAAATATAGATTTTTGGTTCAATGGTGTTTACATTCTATATATTTGAAAATACTTTTTTGATATTTAAATTCACAATGAAAATAAAATAAAATATAGACAGAAATTGATTTCCTTACAAATAGGTGTTGCTTCCTTTTACTTGCATATTTAGAGCCTAGAATAGTGTTTGACTCACACTAGACATGCTTAATAAGTATTTGTTGATTTGATTAGATGCACACACTTTGACTTCTCTGCTAAAGTGGAAGCCATTTAAGAGCAGGAGCTGTTTCCTTAATGTTTAAAATAGTCTCTGGCACACTATAGCTACCCAGAAGACATTTGTTGCATTGACTTGAACTGAATTCCAGTATTGGAAAGAATCCTTGGCTTGCATGGCACTCTTACACTTTCATTATTTTCAAACATTTGCTATTATCTAACATCTCATCTTCTTTGGAGGATAAGAGGACTTTCCTCTTAACTCCCTGCCCCCAATCTGTTTAGTTAGAAAATAGTGTTCCTGCCTGTATTGTAGACCCTGCTAGAGAATAGTCTGAAATTCATAAACACTGCTATACAAATATACAATCGATGGCTCTAGAAATGCCAGCTCTTACTGCCCCTCATTTATATTCTGAAAACACCAAGAAACAAGAACCAGACGCCCTTCCCATTTTCATGCCTCTGATTAAATGGGACACTTGTGGTAAATCAACATGTACTTTCTAAATGAGGGACTAAGAGGCCAAATGGATGTTTGGGCGGGAGATTTTCTCGGGGAAAAAAGCACCTTGTTTTGATTTAGTCAAAGTATCGGTAAGTTCCATTTTCCAATTGACTAGAGAGATGCTGTAATACCTTGTACAAACATGAGTTGTAACCTTCTAACCTCCCCTCTTCTGAGGCACAGAATGAAGCTATTTTTCATCTTTAACAAACTGCAGAAACATATGCACACCAAAGACTTTCTTTGCTCGTTCCACGGACAGAGTGGATGTAAGCAGGAGAAATAAGGATGGTATCGTCTCAAAAAACACTCATCAGTCTGCAGAGGCAAAAAAGATCAGAATTAAAACCAGTGAAAATCCCATTAGTTATTTTGAGGGGTGATTTACTCAATCTTTTGCTCCATAAATATCCTTTGGAGTTAGTGTGGTCTCGTAGTGGAAAGACTGCTGGATTTTGAGTCAGAAGACCTTTTGCAGTCATGTGTGTATCATGACACCTCCCTGAACCTTCATTTCTGCACTTAGAAAATGAGTGGTGGGGTGGGAAAGTTGGACTAGATTTCTCAGGACTCTTGAACTCAAATCCAGGTTTCTATGCTACTTGGATAATGTATATCGAGTCCATGAAAGAGGTAATGCATTAAACATGTTGGATACAGTCCAGCTGTATAGGAGTCCACAATGGTACTCAATTCTCTACAGATACTTCATTGTATTTGTGCTAACAGTGACAAAAATGGGTTTGAAGGGACTCCGAGCGGCACAATTTGGAGACTAGTCTCTCTAATCCAATAAGAAGTTAGTAGGCACCTACTGTTTGTAAGCACAGGAGATATAGAGACAAAAAGAAAAATAGGGTTCAATGTTCATGCCCTCAAAGAGCTTATACTCCCTTGGTTGGGTAGATTATGGTGATAGATAAGTAAAACCCAAGGTAAGTTGGCGGGGGGACCCATTAACAAATAGCAATGGGCATAAGGAAAAAAGAATGTGGTACGCCAGCTGAACCTCAAAGGAAAAGAAAAAGGCTTCTGAGAACCAGATATGATACAAGCATGGTGTCTGGGTAAAAAGAATAATCGACATGAATATGTAAGAACCAGGAGCATTTGGGAGACAAAAAGACAGTTTCAGTTTGACTGGGACAATGAGACAGATGAAGTGGAACTAGATGAAATAAGTTTGGAATGGTGGTTTAAAGCACATTAGGGAGGATTTTTTAAAACATTTATTAATATTTATTTTTTGGAAAAGTTAACATGGTTACATAATTCATGCTCTTACTTTCCCCTTCACCCCCCGAGCACCACCCCCCCCCCCATGGCTGATGCAATAGAGAGGATTTTAAATAGTAGAATGACATGTTTGATCAGGTGTGGATGCTGGAAGGTCTAGATCAGTGATTCCCAAAGTGGGCACCACCGCCCCCTGGTGGGTGCTGCAGCAATTCAGCGGAGGGGTGATGGCCACAGGTGCATTTATCTTTCCTATTAATTGCTATAAAAATTTAAAAACAATTAATTTCCAGGGGCTCTAAGTAATATTTTTTTTTCTGGAAAGGGAGCAGTAGGCCAAAAAAGTTTGGGAATCACTTGTCTAGATCTTATAAAGACTATCTTAGCACCTCTGTAAGGGACGGTTGAGAAAGGGGAGAGACGAGATCCAATGAAAGGCTCTTACAGAAGCCTAGTAATAAGGACCTTGATTATGGGAGTAGAAAGAAAGGAGTGAATGAGAGAGGAATTGCACAGGTAGGATGGATGGATGCTATGTGACTGTTACAAGTCATGAGAGGGAGGGATTCATTAAGGATCTAGCTGAAAGGGGAGGCTATGCAGCTCAAAGAAGTGTCAACTTATGAATTAAAGTACCAGCAATGAGAACAGTGTAGAGATCAAGAAAGAGACTGCCAAGCAGATACTGAACTCTTAAAAAGAAGGAATAAAATGACACAGGCATAGTAGATTATAATGATAAAGATACTTATGTGCTGATCTAGAAGCATGGAGTAAACCTCAGAGTAGGTTAAGATTATAAACTTGTCAGTGGAGTGAGAGTCAGGCCTAGAGACGGGAGGTCCTGGGTTCAAACCCGGCCTCAGCCACTTCCCCGCTGTGTGACCCTGGGCAAGTCACTTGACCCCCATTGCCCACCCTTATCACTCTTCCACCTAGGAGACAATACACCGAAGTACAAGGGTTTAAAAAATGTAAAAAAAAAAAGATTATAAACTTGTGAGTAGGGATTATTTCATTCTCTCATTGTATTTTTGCTATTGTGAATATAGTGGGTGTTTAATAAATATTGGACTAATTGGATGCAGAGTGAAAGCAGCAGACATAGTTTGAAAGTAAAGATGGGGGTCAAGGAATGGAATTACTCCTCATCCTGGCCCATTTTGATTGTAGAAATGAGTAAAGTGGAACAGAAGAGGATTCATCAGCTTTGGAGAGGTTGGCTATGGTCTGGGGTTTGAGGTTCTCAACAGAGCCAGGCTTCCATTACCTGAAAAAGATGGAAAGATTGGAAGAATATAGCAGAGGAGATGAAATGAAAAGAACCTTTGACACAGTAGGTCAGGAATTCCAAGGAAAGAGTATAGACTCTTAAAGAAGTAGGGCCAAGTGTGTAAGCATCAGAACCAGAGAAAAAGAAGTGAAAAAAGGGGCATCCTTAGCAGAGAGTGTGAAATCTAAATGTGGGACCTCCCAATATTTGTCCATTGGCACAGAGGTTTACGTAGACTACTCAAGCACTCTCCTTGATGAAGTGAACAAAGGAATGTGTGTTGTTGACTTCAATGTGCATCTGGAGACAAGATACGTCATTTCCCAAGTCATCTCATCTCGATGGGGTCATGATGAGTGTAAACAGAGAGATCACCATGCAGATAATTGCGTATCAGCACCAGTTACAGAAGATGCAATGAAGAAATGTTAACATGAGCTTAACGAAGTCCTACAAACCAAGCGTCAGGCTCCTTGTTAATTGGAAAATTCTGAAGAAAATAAGACAGAAATCATTGGTGAAAATAGCATGGAAAAATCTGATTTGGGGTTTATAACAGCTGGAGAACACAGCTCTTAATTTACTAAGAATCTTCATTTATAGGATCATAGGTAGAGAGTTGGAAAAGACCTTCAAGATCATTTAGTCTAGGAATTCCTAACCTGGGGTTAGTGAACCTGTTTTATTTATTTTTAAAACAGTTGGATAACTATTTCTTTAAACTGATTTCCTTTGTAATCTTTTACATTATTTTATGCATTTAAAAATCCTGATTCTGAAAAAGGGAACTCATAGTTTTGGAATCCTTTAAACTGCTAATACTGTCCATCGTGCTCACCTATGATAAGAATTGTCTATTTCAACTAATCCATTTGAAGATGAGGAAAATGAGTCCCGAGGAAGTTGGTATATAGTGTCAGAGTCAATATTTGTTGACAGATCCTCTGACTCTAGGATCGATATTATGTTTCTATGTTTGATGAACGATTTTGTGAATAAAAGAATTAGAAGATGCCCAAGGCAAATGATAGAAACATCACCAAAAAAGCAATTGATTATATGTTAGGAAATGACTTATGTAGGTGTCATCCCAAAATCAGTTGTTGGTATGAAATCCTACCTTCTATTAGTTAAAGCAAGGCTAAAAAAAGGATTCTAAAATTAGAAAAAAAAACATAAGGAAACTTTACCTATTTTAAAGATAAAACTTGCTACAAGTATACCACCTCCAACCCAGGATGTTAGACTTGTTGACTCTAGAAAGTGGAGATAAAATAACAAAGTGAAGAAGACATTGATTTTGACAACATTTCAGAGGGGAATATTTGCCAAGAGAAGGCAATGGTCATAAGATGGAGGCCAAAACACCTCAGAAACTCTCAGACACAAACATTTTATTTGCTTTACCAAGCGATGAGATTGATTGGCCAAAGGCAATATCAGTTTAGTGCACAAGTTCACCTGCTAAACTTTTGTTATAGTTGTAGAATCTCACAGCAAAGTATCTGAGCTGAGAAATTCCTGAGGCCAAGTCTAGCACATTATCTATTACTCTCCCAAGCAGTCCAGAAGCAGAGCACTAGTATAAAGGTACATGTTTTCTCTAGACTATCAGCTCCATAAAAGTATGGATTGTTTCACTTCTGTCTTTGTAACCCTTGGTCCTGGTACACAGTTGACCTCTAATAAATGTATGTTGATCGGTTGACCTAGAATCAACATAAGACTTTGCTGATATTTTCACATAAGACTCTTGACTCACTCAAAGGTCTTGTGAGGGTGTGGTCATCAACTGCCCCCATCCCCAGCACAAAGAGAGAGAGATAAGTAGTGCAGGGCTAGAATCAGAAAGATTTAAATTCAAATCCAGCCTCAGACATATAGTGTGATCCTGGACAAGTTATTCAACCTCGGTTTTCCTCAGTTTCCCCATGTGTAAAAGAGAGATAATAATAGCACCTGCCTTCCAGGTTTTTATGAGGATCAAAATGAGATGATCTTTGGAAAGCACTTAGCACAGTGTCTGGCACCCATCCTTAATGTTTGCTGCCTTCTTTCTTTCTAATTTCTCAAGAACTCCCAAACTTTACGGTGCAGAGCCCCAATATTGTCCAATTTTAGCTAGCTATCATTTAACAAAGGGATTTAGAAAGCGGCATCCAACAAGGTTCTGGACACATCTGACCAGAAAATGCCTCCTTTTCATGCTCTTGAAGACTGGGATTCCCTAATTTATTTCTTTCTACTTGTCATCTTCTCCTATTATAAGGCTACCAAAGCTTCGATATAAAAAAGTGTTGTTTGTCTTAAATATACATGCACCCACACACAAACCCACACTCATATGCATCCACACACACACACACACACACACACACACACACACACACACACATGTCCTTCAATAGCTTGTTTTTTGGTTCGGTTTGGTCTGGTCTTCTAGATCTTTCTTGGAACAGACATTGGGGAAGTCCTAAGGACCCCTTGCACCCATGGAAGTGGGAAAAGGCTGAGAAAGCACAAGAACAAGATCAATGACTACCTGTTTCATGGCCAGGCCTCTGGGGAATCCACAATGGCTGAGACCAGGTCAGTCTCTCTCTCTTTCTTGGGGTATTTAGGTAAACATGGAGAACTCAGGGAAGTGGCCCATGTTGGTAGTTGATTCTTGTTGATGACATGCATTCTCTGAGTGCTGAAGAACTGATCAAGTGCCCCAAGGAATGCCTATTGACTGGCTGGACCAAAAGCAATGATTGTGGACTTTGGGGGGAAGCACAGCCAACAAAGCTGAAGGAAGCCTCCTCATCTTTCTTTGTCCCAGTGTACTCAGAGGGCCATTGGCCCTCTGAGATGAAGAGCTAATCCTGTAATTTCTCTGGGATAGAGAATGAGAGACTCAAGACTATTTCCCTTTTAAGGAAGATCATCACCTTCTCTGAGCTCACACTATCTCTGACATCTTAGGAGAGTAGTGAACGTCAGATGTAATTGTAATGTACCCTAAAAATGGTAATGATTCTGATCATTCTCATTACATGCAACCCATACAGCACAGAAACATGGGACCTCAGGCTTAGGTGCCTGAGCTTAGAGGAGGAGGAGAGACCTTGGAGAGTCAGTGAAATGGCCATGATGTCCATGTTTCTTTGTTCCTGTAAATGGGCTGCAGTTTGTTTCTGGAAGAATGAAACATCCCAAGGAAGAGGAAGGCTTTTGTCATGAGCTCTGATATGACTGCCAAGTTTAGTGTTGCCTCGTGGGTTCCAGTGTTTGAAAGGGTCATAATGGACGTACTTTCAGGAGAACCTGGGTTCAATCTCTGCTTTGGGCTCTCAGGGTCTGTGGGTTCTGAATGTGTCACTTCTTTTGCCCAAATCTCACTGCCCCTGTGTAACCATCAGAAAGGTTTGAATTCAAATCCAGCCTCAGACATATAGCCATCACTTCCTCCCCATCCATAGCAAGCACTTCACAGATCTCTTATGAGGATCACCTGAGTTATTTGCTTAATATGTACATAAACTTATATTTATAATATATAAAAATAGGCAGACATATGTATTGATCTTTTTTACCTCATATCCATTTTAACACATCTCTTCCCCCCTCATTACCCAGCATGCCATCCTTCATAATATTTAAAAAGAAAGAAAAAACTCTTAGGTAAAATTAATTGAGAATTATTAAACATTCTTTCTTCCCCTCCCTTTTTCCTCCCTCTCACCTCTCCTATCCCCCAGGGCTGGGGAAGGAAGAGAACATATCTTGTTATTAGGTAAGTACTGTCAAGCCAACACATTCTGTACCTGTCCTATCAGCAATTCCTCTCTTCTTGTCCATATTCCTTCATCATCTCTGTGTCCTGAAAGGGGCAGAATTCTTCATCAGTCCTTTGAACTCATGGCTAAGTTGATGAGAGTTCTTAAAACTTTCAAAACAGCATTTTTATTATAATGGCATAAGAGTACAAATTGTTCCCTTTGTTCTATTTGTCCCCCTGTTTTATTTCAAAGAAATATTTCCAAGTCTTTTTGGCATCGTCTCCTCCTTCCTTTTTCATGGCACCAGATAAGTCCATCATATTCACATGCTACAGTCTGTTAAGGCCTTCTGCAATGGATGGGCACTTCTTTAGACTCCATTTATTTTTGTCATTTTATCTTCTGTACTCCTCTAGTCCTTGATTAGACATGAACTCTTCCCTTGTCCATAGATATGGCAGGCAGTTTCTTCATTTTTTTCTCTAAAATGAGAGAATTTAGAATTCTCTAAAACATGTTTATGATGTGACCTTTTTCTATAAAGATCATCTATTGATTTGGAACTCCTCCTGGGATGAGATTGGGAATGTTGGTCTATGATAGCATTGGCAAAGTATTGGCATGCATACTGGGCTGGCACAGGGGAGCTACTCCATCCCCCTCTTCCCAGTGACTGGGAACATTTTTTTGTACACCACAGCCTTCTGCCCAGCTGCCCAAAGCAAGCACTTCCCCTCTCCACTCTCTAGAGTAATGCAGTGGGGCTCAAAAAGGCAGCTTGAAGTTGCAGTTTGGGCACTTGAAATTGAAAACATTCACCAACACTGGTCTATAGTGAGATATTTGTGGGAAATGCTTTATGAACTCTAATGCTCTGGGCTTCCGCACACCCCCCACCACCTTCTGTTTAAAATCTTTCCTGATATTTTTTTCTTTGCTCTCGAAATCTTTTATTCATTCCCACCAACCTTTTCTTTTAGATATTGTTTTCTCCCATTAGAAGAGAAGGTCTCCCAGGGCAGGGCTTGTATTTCTTTTTGTTTATCTTTCTATCCTCAGTGTTTAATACAATGCTTGATACATCCTAAACACTTAATAAATGCTTATTGATTTAATTTGACTAAAGTAATACTGAATCAATTCTACTTCTTCACATGTAGACATGCCTGTATTATCACTCATTTTCTCTCCAATTTTTATACCTTCACAATGGGTATGATTCTTCTTACCTCACAGAATATTGACAAGAGGAGGCTCCCAAAATGTATAGCCAACATTTTATTTTCAGAGTACTGTAGGTTTTTTTTGAAACTATAGATTCTGAGAGCTTTGAACATTCAAAAATTTAAGTTAAAATGACCTCTTCAAGAGTTTGTCTCCTAAGGCTAGAAAAATTCATGGTGGTATTTCGAAAGGGCCACTACTCATACAATTTCTTGGCCATCTAGTAATTCCAAGGAAACAATATTTTGATGACTTCAGGGTAAATGAATGAGAAACATATGGATTAAATTACCTCTAAAATGCATAAGAGCTTAGAAATTAAGATGGGAGGAAGTGTTTGGCAGATGGTCAAATCTAATTGGGCATTGCCAAACTGAGAAAATTGCAAAGGGAAACAAAAGGATGCCCTCATCTGTGAATAGGAATGAAGGGGATGGAATTCTGAAACAACTGCCTCCCAACAGAGTAAAGGATAGAATCAGTCTCAAAAGAGGGTAGGAAAAATGCTTAAGGAGGAAGCATGTTCTAACTTTTGAAAGATAATTAAGAGGTTTTGTTTTTGTTTTATTTTATGGAAACTCACAAACAAAACAACAAAAAATACCAACAGGTTAAGAAATCACACAATGCATTGCTGGCAGAAAGTCCTTCCTCTCAGTAACCCAGCAGATAAAGGTAGCATGGAAGACAGTATTTAATTACAAAGAAGATGTCCAACCTCCCATCTTCATACTTTTGCACAGTCTCTCTAATGTCTAAAATGTTTCCTCACTTCTACCTCCTAGAATCCTCAGCTTCTTTCAAAACTCAGCTCAAATAACTCTTTATCTCAATTTTTTTTCCTGTTAATATTCCTGTTCTTTCTTACTTCCCACATATCTCTAAAATTATTCCATATTTATTTTTACATTTATCTACGCATCTATGCATTTGTGTTCTCCCTCAGGAAAAGGTAAATTCCCTTGAGGACAAGGACTAGTTTGTTTCTCTTTATAATCCTCAGTGCTGGCAGGTGTTTAATTAATGCTTATGAAGCTGAATTCTTGAATTAATGATCCTTCTATCAGGGGAAACCATAGACCCTGGGAGCAGGGTGGGATGGGAATATCTCTGCTAAGACAGCTCCCCATTTCCATTAAACCATCACTGTGATATGTAGGCCAATAGAATACAAGCTATTTGAAGAAAGAACTGGCTTTATGTTTTGTCTTCATGTCCCTAGTTCTAAAAACAATGCTTTGAACATGGTAATCATAGAACTAATACTCATTAAATGGGATTGCTTTAAATTGAGATGCTGATTCTATGACTGTTGATCATAGAGCTCATAGACTCAGGAGATGTCCCATAAAAAGTATTTTGCTGTAGAGCTCTAAAATTTGCTGCCCCATAATTGTCCCATATAGAATGAAATAAAATAGAATACAAGAGACCTAAAGTAAAGTATATAACTATATAACAAAGTAAAACAAAAAAATCACATCAATGTAAAATGAAGACCACTAAACTGTCACACTTTCCTCTAGGTTCATTTTCTATAACCACCCAGAAGATGATTCATGTCCTAGCCAATTTTTGAGGGCTATTTATGGATTTAACAAGGATAGCTTGTCTTAGATTTAATAATTAATATCAAAATCATTTAATATGTTTACAATATGATTGCCATTCTAATTTTGACCATGCTAAGGATTATTGGTAGGAGTATGACAAAAGTGAGGAAAGCAGTTTGATAAAACACTAAGTTTAATCCAAGAAGAAATAAAGATAGAAAATAGAAAGGAAGAAAGAGAGATTATTACTCTAATATCTTAGAACTATAGCTAAATTCCTAATCCTACCTAAAATTTCTAAAAAAAAACACCCTTCTCTGTCTTCAAGGACAGGTTCTTCTGCCTGAGCAAACCAGGTCTAACTACCTACACTGCCAACCTAGAAATTTATTCACTAACTATGTTAATAACTAAACATTCATCACCTACAAACTCCTTAAATCCATTTCTGTATCCCAACTGTCACTAGTAAAAACTGCCAGTCACCCCTTGCCTCAGAAACAGATTCCTGCTCCCTCAACGTCCAGAGGCAAAAGACCAACTGTCAACTGATTCCTTCCTTATATATCTTCCTCATCTCCTAGGTAACAGAATCTTCAGCTCTCTCTCACAGACACCTGTCAGTTCCCTTCTACTTAGAAATCCTTCTGCTCTTAAAGAGACAGAGGGAGAGATTAAGAAAATCCCTTTAACATTAGGCACAAATGAAAGCATGCTAATTTAATTTTAAGGTGTCATTAGTATAATTATAACATGGGTATAATTAACTGGGGCAGCAACATCTAGAAGCAAACTTACTTTTTTACAAATGCCACACTCTATGAATGCTAATGGTAAGATAGTTATTTCGTAAAGATACAGAATCTATGAAGATCCCAAGTCAAAACATGTCCTTCAAAGCACAATAGGAGTCATCTTGACTTCTCTTTGCCTTAAAGAAATATCAAGCAAACATTGTCTTTGTTCTGATTCTTTGTTTGCTATGAGAAAACATGGCATCATACTGCCATCTAGTTCCCTTTATACATAAAAGGCTTCTCAGTGTGATAAGACATTGGCTATAACTCCTTCTGCTCCAGTTGTCTATGCCATCATTTGTATGATGTCTATGGCCATAGAATATATATTTTTAGTGAAGGATGGGAGGGTCATGGAGAGAAGGGTATCAGCCTCAATAAGATGGGTTGTAAGCTATAGGTAATGAAGAACCATTGGATATTTTAGAAATGAGTAAGGGGGTGGGATTACCATTTGCAAACTATTAGTAAAATTAATAATGTAACAAGGATAATTTAAGTCAATAAGCCTGGAGAAAGAGAGACAATAATTTTGGTTTTAGTTTAGTTATGTTTTTTAGTAATTTTTGTTAGTTATAGAGATCATTATTGACTATTTTGGGACAGCTCAATGGTATGTGGATAGAACTTGGGGAATGAATCAGAAAGGCTCATCTTTTATGAGTTCAAATCTGGTCTCAGTTGTATGACCCTGGACAAGTCATTTGCCCTATTTGATCTCAGTTCCTTAACCTCTAAAATGAGCTTGAAAAAAATGGCAAACCACTCCAGTAACTTTGCCAAGAAACCTCCGAAAAAGGTTGTGAAGAATTGGATCCAACTGAAAAAAAGATTGAATAACAATTGACTATCTTTATAAGTTTGTATTATAGAATTATAAAATGGTAGCTCAACAAGTGACCTTGATGAAACATTTGTTTGAATTCTTTTCTTAGCCATGAATGTAATTTCTGTATTATTGTTCTTTCGACTTCAACCTGAACTCCTAAACTCTCTTCTAATGAACACTCTTTGAGGACCCCACCCATAATTATTTTGAGCCATTTCATGCTAGCTAGTTAGTTCATAATACCACACAATTTTAGAGTTGAAAGAAGTTGGTAGCCATCTAGTCGGACTTGAAAAATAATTCCATATGCGGTAGGTTCAAAGAATGGTTTGGATTCTGCCATTCAGTGATTCTGCCCTCAGTAAGTGGGAAAATGTATTTAACTCTAGACCCAGTGCTCTAGCTACTGAACCACCCAGCTACCCCCCCCCCAATCTCACAGAGAAGAGAAATCAAGAATTATTAGATCACACCAATTAACCCCTTCCACCCCAAGATTGTGAGTAAGATGTAGAATAGATGATGGGTTGACTTTAGAGATTATGATATTTGTTGCAGGTCAGTCTAGTAAGTATTTATTAAACTTCAAACTATGCCCAAAGCATTGATCTTGCCTCTGGGGACACAAACAGATAATTAATCTGAAGATAGGTCCGTATAATAAAGTGGAAGAAAGAGAAGGTCCTGGCAACCAGGGGCACCAGGAGAAGTGACCCCTCAGAACTGCCACTGAGCAAAGCCTTGAATAGAGCATGGACTGTGAAGAGGTAGAAATGTATTCTAAGACTCAGAAAGATGATGTGACCTACCAAGTCAGTCAGCACCAGAATCAGAATTCAAATTCATGACTCCTGATTCCAAGTCCGGCACTCGTCTTTTACCTCTCTGGCAGGAAGTGAACTTACCAAAAGAGAAATCATCTACTAAGATCAGAATCAATAGCAAGATGTTCAATGACATAAGCAGTTCCCAGAATTCACTGCCTGATCCAAGACCCACTTCCTTTTATTATATCTCAGTTTCCCCATCTGGAAAACAAACTTGGACTGGATCTCAAAGATTCCTCCTAATCCTCAATCAATGACCCAATGCTTTAATTAGATTATTTTATTGTGTAGCATTTTTCTTGATGAAGTCTCCACACTCAAGCAAAGTGGTAGATGATTCCAGGTCTTCATTTCTTTCTCCCCTAAAACTTTTGGCATCGAGTTCTGGTGTTGTTTATATTTTCTTTTATTGAGTCCTTTCCTGACTTGATTTAAATTCCTTCTGCTGCTTGCTCTAGGAGTCACCCATTACTAGAACACTCCTCACAGATTGCTCAGCTTAGAGGGCAGAATATTACTTTTTTATTGGTAATTGCACTACAGATCATTATATGAAAAAAGATCCATTCTTTTTGTGAGGCATAAAACCAAGTTCCTGTCTGGGTTGCGGATGTGAAAAATCCCCAGACACTTAAGGAAGAAGAGTGGGAGTATTAACTCTCAAGGAGCCCTGGCCAAATCCCATGAAAAGCTTCTCTCATCCCTGCTCCAGGGACTGCGGCTGCTCTCACTGAACGGACCACTTTGTGCAATTACAATAAAGTATCAGGAAATTTCTCTAGAGTTTCATCTGTGCCATTTGCCAGTGCAAAATTGAAAAGCAATTTGTATGAGGGGAGTCTTTACAACAGCTGGGAAGATGAATGAATGCTTTAACTCAATTAGCAGAAGTGATAGGAAAAATAATTGAATGGACCTTTAAAAAGGATTTAAGGGTCAAAAAAAAAAAGATGAGTTCTCCATTTTAATTTCTTTTTTAAATTTTATTTTTTCCTCAATTACTTGAAAAAATATATTTTTCTTTTCTTTTTTTTTAAAGTTTGAGTCAAATTCTCACCCTCCTCTTCCTCCCTTCCCTCCCTCCCCTCCTGGGGATGGCAAACAATTTCATAGAGATTTTTGAGTTCTCCATGTTTTAGAAGCATATTTTATAAGGAATGAATCCTTATCTGTTCCTCCCAAGGCCTTGAAATCAAATTATAAAAATCAGTCATGTAAGGAAATTGAAGACATGGAAAAGCATGCTTTAAATACTGTTGACTTAAGTTGGTATATTACAAAATTGTCCATTCTTTCCATCACCTGGCTTTCAAGCCTCAGCATTATCCTGGGCTCCTCACTTTCCCTCATCCCATATAACTGATCAGCTGCCAGATTTGGGCAAATTCCCACATCTGAGCCCTTCTCTCTTCTTGCAGACTCATTGCCTTGGTTGAAGCCCTCATCATCTCTCACCTGGATTATTATGGTGTCCTCATCCCTGCTTTCTCTGCCTCGGCTTCCTTCCCATTGTCCTTCCTCCTCCTCACAGCTGCCAAAGTGATTCTCTTTAATCCCAGCTCTGACCATGCCTTGCTTTGCGTGTGTAGAGAGAGACTCCTTTGTTTAGCTTTCAAATCCCTTCACAACTTTGCCCAAACTCTCTTTTTAGCCTCATTATGTAGAGCTCTCTTTCCTACATTATGTGACTCATTATTAGCCTTATCTCTGTTAAGCACACACAGTGCTCCATCTCCCATCTTTGCACCTTTGCCCTGAGTCATTCACCATATAGAGAAGCCACCTGTCCTCATTCCACCTTAGCTATCTTCTTCATGAAGTCTTCCCTAGTGACCCGGACCCCCTCCACCCCCCAGCTCTGTTTATTTTTATTCATTCCTTATCTGTCCTCCATTAGAAGGTGAGATCACTAAGAAAGGAGATTATTTCATCCTCTATAAGTGTAGCCCCGGTGCCAGCCAGCACAGTACCTGGGGCATCTGGGACCCTTCGTGATGATAAAAAATGATGATGATGTGGATATGTGCTATACACATAAGTATCTACATACACGTTTATATTTCTGGTAAACACTACATTTGCATACATATATCATTCATATATGTATTATGTGTTGTTGTGAGGTACCAAGTAGTGGGGGTTTTGCTTGAAGCACTGTCCACCAGAACTAAAACTTCTCCTCCTCCCTTGGCTCTGTAGATCTTGTCCTTTTTGCTAGATGCCACACCACTCAGGATCCCAGGGAAAATCAGGATGCAAGATGTCCTTTTACTCTGAGTGCTCCCAGGGCTAACCACAGTTTGTGTTAACCCCTAATGGAGTCCCACTCAGAGCCCAAGTCACTTCTTCCTGCTCCTTCATTCCAACCTGGAATTCCCAGCTCCAGCTCCTTCCTGCTATGTACAACTTAATTCCTAATCACTAGCTAATCTAATCTTCCTCACAACAGTGTACATGCTTATATGCATGTGTATGTATTTAGTGCTTGCTTATATGTATGACAGTTGTGTAGCCCAGTAGTTGTTTTTTTTTTTGTTTTGTTTTGTTTACTTTGGACATCCAGGATCTAGAATAAGTTTTGTACTTACTGTGCCTCTGATGTATACACCTGAGCAGTGACTCCCTCTATCCAAGCAAAGTATTTATAGATTTTCAGGGCTGAAGGTGCCATGTAAAAGTGGAGTTCTGGAAACCATCGAAATGTTTTTTTTTCCCTGACTTTCTTTTGGGTTTTCACTTTGTTTAACTCTCTCAACATTTTCAATTTATCAGACATTCTTCTCCGATTGAGATTATATTTAAAGAATATTTTCCCAGATCTCTTCAATCTGGCTAGATTGGGTCGCCTTCTGGAAGTCTCTGGAGACTCTGACATAGCCCTCAACTCCAATGGCATAGAGTTGACAGGTCTCCGAACATGAGGCCACTGAGCCTAGAAACATTAGTGAACACTGTCCTTGGAGCTGGGGGTTTGCCTTACCCATAGGTTGTTAAAGTAAACAGAAAGCACTGGGGCCAAGAGAGTCCACCCAACTGAGCAGGGGATGGGGAGAGTATTATTTTTACAACAAACTTTTCTGTTGATAAAAACAAGGTTGACCCCGTTAGAGGGGGCTTCATAAATCTTTCCCAACTGAAGGTTTCTGGCCATGCAGATTGGAGAGTGGACAAAAGAATCAAAAGAGCCAGGATGTGAATTCTCTGCACTGTACATGTGAGGAGTGCCTCAGGGACTCTGGAATAATACATCCTTGGCCAGGACAGCCAGGCCCAGCTTCAGTTCTCTGCCTGCTTTCAACTGCTCCTAATAAGAGCTTCAGTTTTGGAGCCTTCCTTCTCCCTGGTATTCAGAAATATTCTGAAAGTTATACAGCTTTTTAAAAAATCTTATTTTTTCAAGGACCACTTTTTTGTCTAATTGGTAAAGAATAATTTTCCAACTTTTCAATAATTCCAAAATTCACAAAATAAATTATTGAAGGAATAAATATCTTTTTTTTCAAATAGGGATTTTGCTGTATATGTGTGTGTATGTGTACATAAAAGGCTAGTAGACCTCATATCAGTAGGTTTCTCACCATGTACATAGTTCATGTTTTAATTCATTTTTTGTAATTACTTTTAAGTTGCAAAATTCAAATAAACATCTATGTATAAACATACATGTTTATATATGTATACGCATGCATACACACACATATATATATATTTATAAAAATATATGAAATGTGGCTCTGGGCTTTTTTTCTCTTAGAAGGAAAGCTGATGCCTAGTTTTTGGTAAACAGTTTGTGACAACCTAATTTAATACAGATTAATGAAATTGATACTCCGATGTTATAACTCTTTCTGAATGCATCCAATTCTGCATAGAGTAAAATCTATGCTAAAAAATCTATTCCACAAATAGTATTTTGTTCAGTTCAACAAATATGAATAGAATGATTCCTGTGTGCAAATCACAGGCTTGTATAACAATATTAATATTAATGTCATTATTGATATAATATTTTAAGGTCTAGAAAGAACCATATGAATATAATATCATTTGAACTTCACAGTCACACTTTGAAGTCATTATGGTGTGGGCATCAATACTTTCCATTTTACAGATGAAAAGATTTAATTTCAGGAGGATTAACTTGTTCATGATCACTCATGGTATGCAGAAGGATTTGAACCTCGTCTTTCTTCACAGGTTTGAAATTTCAAGGGGTATGGGTTGGCTTATACCACTATTTGCCCAGGCAGGATCTCAAGGTCTGAATGTTGTCTTGGGCTCAGTTTCTGAAGCTAGCACAGCAGATATGGGGCAGGGGTGTGTGACTTGCTCTTCCTTCTTTGCTATAGTTTCTTGCTGGCTCTGCTCCCCTCTCACCCCAGTTCCCCAGATTATCTCTGCCCACTTTGGGGTTTTTCTTTTCTTGAAATTGTTTCACTCTGTCTCCTTGTTGGTTCTTTCCCTCTTGTATTCATTTTGTGTTGATATTTCAATCTTGGTCAGAGAGGATTCTCCTGTGGCACAGAGCTGCTCTGAATTACTTTGTCACTTTGACTCTGACCCTGGAAGTCCCGAACCTTGGTCTTCCTGATTTATGCTCTTGTTTTTATATTATAGATTTTTTTATTGTTTGACATTATCAATCATTTTGACTCATCATTAAAAATAACTAAGAGAAAACTCTGATGCAAGCGAATTGCATTTCATCTTTTTTAGCCCTTAGATCTATGAGTCTAGTGTAATGTTTCCTAAATTAGAATAAACAAAATCTTCCTTTGTCCTGCCAATAAAATTACCAAGAACAGGTGTTCTGTGATCTTTTTGGAAACTTGGCTATTAGAGCCTCTGGACTGGAGGAGAGCATCTTATTCTATCTCATGTCTCCAGATATACTGGGGACTTCACTTTCTAGAAATGTCACAGAGTTCCAGGATCAAAGAATCAGATAATCTATCATTTAAAACAAGCATTTATAGAGCACGTTAAGGTTTGAGGAAAACTCTATAAATATTACCTCATATGATTTTTACAACATCTGTAGGAGTCTTGTCTCCATTTTAAAAATAAGCAACTGAAGCCAAGAGCAGTTACATGACTTGCTCAAGGTCACATGAGTAAGAAGCAACAGAGCCAGGATTTAAATGAGTCCTCTGACTCCAATGATGGTCAGTGCTCACTCCAATGAGCTTCGGTACCTCCTTTTTTCATGGCTGCTCAGAGAAATTTCTCCTGTGATCTAATTTTAATGGCAAATTAAATAAATGAACCCTTGGAGCTTTCTTCCCAAGCACAGCTCAGTGCGTGTGGTCCAAGCAGAGGAGCCAGGAGGTCATGAGGTCTATAAACCTAACCCCTGGCTACTTGTGTTTATTAGGAATCAAGGCTTCTTTCTTGAAAATATTCCACACCACACTCCCATTATCATTCAGGAATGGAGGGTTTAGTTAGAAGAAGGATGTGAAATGTTATGGTCATAGGGAGCTAATGAGGTTGGAGGTATAAACTTGCTGGATCCAGGAAGCTTTAATGATACACAGTTTGTATTAAAAAACACACATTTTACATCATGTATCTATGTGGCTTCATTTATATGCATAAACTTGCACGTGTGTATAGGTTTGCATATGTGTGTAACCACATACATGCATGCATATTTAGCAAAATGCATATCAGTATAGATATCTATATCTAGATATTCATTATAGTCTTTAATTTGGCTAATTTATAATAATATATTATGAGAATATTATGCATCCATAATTTAGAAATTATACAGAGGGACATCATCAATGACATAATAAGAAAGAGTAGGAAATAGAAATGAAAAAGAAGAATTCTCCAATGTCATAGATCTTTTTTAATGTGTCTAATATTGAGTAGAAATCTAGATTTAGGGAAAGTATTAGTTCCTTTGATTCTATTTGGACCATCAGTATAAATTCTTTCTGAATATATGTATGTATTTGTATGTATACACAGATCATATATAATAGATTATGTTATGTTCACATCCTGGGAAATGATGGATGACACCTTTGAATGACAAGGGAGGCAGTTGGAAGGCATAGAATGTTTCCAGTTGCTGTGAGGCAGGGGCGAACTTCAGTTGGCCTGGCAGTATAAATAACCCTGACAGCCATTTGGAGGGGTCTTTGATCTTTGGGGTTTTTGGTCCTTTAGATCTTTAGGCCTCTGAATCTTCCTAGCTCTTTAGGTTTCTGGGTCCCTGAATGGTGAAGGGAGGCTGGGAGGTCTATGAAGAAGAGGGTAGGAAAAATCTGAATAGTTCCTGAAGATAGTGAAAGCTGAGAGAATAACATCACCAACACAGCTGCATCAACAGCAGTCTCTATTCTCTGGCTTGGCTGTGGCCAGGCTGGGTCAGATGGGTAGTGGAGAACAAAGCTCCAGCTTTTGCTAGATCGATAGCTTCCAGTCCTGATTATCAATTATTTATAGATATTAGATTAACAGGATCTCCAATCCCCACTCCTTATCCTGTTTATCCTTTCCCTGATTATAGATTATATAGATAAAGAAAGTTTAACAAGTACCTTCCTGAGTGGTCTTTCTATCACAACCATTGGGAAGGGAGTCTACACAGTTACATTTCAAATGTGATCCAAAGCAAATCAAAGCCCTATAATAACTTATCCAACCCTAGGTGGGACCTGAAAGGGTTACCCATTAACCTAACCTTTCGAGGTCCTTCCTGGGAAACTGTTAGAGAAAAGGGGAAATTATAATAACCATCAAGGGTGATCAGGGTTGGTGTTCCTCCATCATCTGCAACTAGGGAGAATATATAGATACATTTACATCACTGTATACCTATATCTCCCTTAGGCCCTTTTGTTATAACAATTACAACACTCATTAACTCATACCACATCAGAGCACCTACATGTGTGTATATATATATGTGTATATATATTATTAATAATGAATAGCTGCTAGGTTGGGGATCTTTATCCTGTTGGTGTCATCCATCCCTCTGGCAGTTTGTCTGTGGTTGGCTATGGACCCATTTTAAAAATCATGTTTTTAAATGGATATCATTATAAAGGAAATTAGTTACAATTAAAGACAGTTGTCCAATTTTTAAAGCACATGCACAGAGAAGTTCTCAGGTCTGGGGTCAAGGATTCCAGCACTAATCAGAACAATCTATTCAGCCTTGTGAAGTGCTGACCTCATCTGCTAATCACAGTCCCTGTGAGTACAGCCAGTCCTATGAATATCTCCACTTTCCTGATGAAAAACACTTAGGCTCAATGAGGAAAGCTGCTCACCTATTGTCAGAGCTCCTCTGTCAGAGTGCCCACTCTGTCTTTCTGACCACCACCTCAAGGTTCTCTGAGGACTCTGCACTTACTTTTTCTCACTAGGTACCACTCTAGAGGTCTCTAATCTGATTGCACATATTCTTCCTACACCCACAGAGGCCACCTATATGATTAATTAGGATGAATTAACTTACCCATATGGATACTCACTCAAAGCTGCCACTCCTAACCCAATCGTTCAACTCTAGCATATCTGCAACTTGTCCTTCTCCTCCTATAGATTCTGTAACCAACACATCAGGGTCTTCATCCAGACGTATTGACATTTTATAGATGTTGGGGAGCCTTTGTCTATCGGACTATTGACTGTCACCTCTTCCTCTTGCTGGATAACCAGTCTCTCCTTTTATTTTTTTAACCCCTCACCTTCCATCTTAGAATCAATACTGTGTGTTGGCTCCAAGGCAGAAGAGAGGTAAGGGCTGGGAAATGGGGGTTAAGTGACTTGCCCAGGATCACACAGCTGGGAAGTATCTGAGGCCAGATTTGAACCTAGGACCTCCCATCTCTAGGCCTGGCTCTCCATCCACTGAGCCACTCAGCTTCCCCCCCTCTCCTTTTCTGATTGTAAAACTCCCTGGGGATATAGTCCCTTCACTTTATATTCAGGCACTTCATGTCACAGGCCATCACTACCAACACATTCCAAGTAACTCACTCTTGCCATCACTTTCATTGTATTTGTGATGATCCTTAACTTTGTTTTTTTTTTTCATAGACTGGGTCATTTGGTGTCTTGCAAGATCTGTAATTTGACTGAAAGTATATATTCATATAAAAAAAAAAGAAAGACTTTTGCTTCAGAGAGAGGTGTGGAGTTTTTAAGAGCACTGCGCAGTTTCTGAAAGGCAGCCCAGTCCCCTCTCCATCTTTCATTTGGCGTCCAGTTCCATGTTCATGCTCCATGTTTTCTAAAACGTGTGCAAAACAGTCCCTCTGATTCCCCCTCTGAATTCATAGCATAATCTAGACACTAGGCACATATACTTCATCCAGTTGGTTCGTCCTGTGTGGATAGCTCCTCCAGGCTCTTGACTGATGATGGAGCTCATCTAGTAGGCTCAGTAATATTCTGGGACTTGATGGAATTGTCTTCAAGCAGGGGCATCTGGAAGAACTCATCATCTGGAATGATTCTCTCTTAGCCAGATATCCTCCGCAGTGGTGGTTTTCTGCTATAAACTGCCCTTTATGTTAATAATTAGACCAAAGTTGTCCCCACTGCTTTACTTTTCCAGGATGCAGGTGTAATCCTCACATGTGGTTGGGCGACTCTTGGTTAGAGGAAAAGATGTGAGGCATTTGCTAAATTACATATCTGTTTCTTTTTAGTAGTTAATAGTCACTAAGTTTAGAGAGATTTTCTCTTTTCTTCACATTCCAAGCTGTGATCTGCTGTTTGTCCCCTTTTCACACTTACAACAAAAGGCCTTTGATCCACTTGAAGATGATTCTTTCAGAGGGTTTACAGAGAAAAGAGAGTATATCTATGGATCAGTAACTAGTGATATTTTCTTGGAAGCCCAGCAAATTACAAACAAATCCTCAATGACTTGACAAACGAGGAACTGCATGGGGAAAATGCCATAAACATTGACAAGAAATGGAAACAGAAACAACAGGATCAAAGATGAGCTGGTCATGTTTTGGGATTGAAGGAAGACTGACAGCCCACCCTTAGGCTCCTTGAATATTCACTCTTTTAGTGGAAAACAAATAACAAAAATATATTTAATGATCATCTTTTACACCAAAAAGCTCATTTTTAAAATAGAGGTTTTTAACATCAAATTTGTGACCTTTAAAATCATTTTCATAACCATTTTAAGATAACTTGTATCTTTTTGTAATCCCATAAAGTTAGTTCTTCACATTTAAAACCATTATCCTGAAGTGTCCAGAGGCTTCATCAGACTGCCAAAGATGACCAGGGCACAAACAAAAGCCAAGAACTCCTGTCCTCAAACACAATTTACTCAAAATCTTTCTTTTGATAGAGTCAGCACTGAAAGTTCTGCTCCAACATATCCCAGAGCTTTCCCCCCAATTCCTTTAAAATGTTGTCATCAGTGCTTGGGAAAATATTATTCTTTGTTTGAAGACCAGTAAGTAAGAAATAGGTATAACTGAAAAGGAAAGCTTAATTAATCATGGGTGTCAAAATCAGTTTATGTTCATAGCTAGTGTATGTTCTAAGGTGACATTTCAGAGGGCGACAACTTTAGCTCACCCACTCTCCTGGTATCACTAAGCAAGATCAGTCTTTCTCTGACCTTTCTCCCAAACTCCAGACCTATTTGTGATTGGTAGGAGATCTCCAACTAGATATGCTTGCCTCAGGGTGGTGCCTGTGTGCGTTGAGAGAAGGGAGAGAATCGGTGATATGATTTGACAACCGATTGAAAATGTGCCATTTCCCAGCATACCTTTTCTTGAGTCTTTCTTTGCAACAAAGGCACAAGCAGTTCAGCAAAGCTTCCATCCTAAATGACCGCCTGACTATGTAAGCAACATTTTGCTCCCATAATCCCTCACCTCTGATTGCCTTTGCCCCCAGCTGGTTCCTCCTTTTCTTTTCCTTGTTTCTTTTTATGTCGGTATCATTCACCTTGTCATCTATGTTTGAAACTAGGGTGTGACTTGGGAATAGTCAGCATGGGGTAGGGGAAAGGGCTTTGAACCTGGAGCCAAGAGAAGCTTGGCTTTAGATGCCCGCTCAGACCCTTAAGAGCTATGGGACTGTGGGGAATTTACTGAACCACTCTGAACTGCAGAATTCTCATCTATAAAATGCCCAGAAGGTTATGGAAGGATCACATTCGAGTGTTTATTTAAAGAGCTCTGTAACTCTCAAAACATAGCTGAATGGGCAGCTCTCATTATCTTTTATTTACCTAAACCTATTTCCTCCCATCCGACCAATTTGTACATCATTTGGCTTCCATGTGCTCAAGCTCTCTCTCTCCTCCATCCCCTCTTCTCTAGCCTCATCCCAACGTCTGTCTTTACAAGTGCCAAATACAGACAACAAGGCGGCTGCTCATTGCCAATGTCTGCCTCTTCCCATCCACAAATCACACTCTGGTCACGTACCTGAACCTGCCTCTTGTCTGCTATCGCTCCCTCATGGGCTCCTGCCTCACTCTGAGGGGAAGTTGTCCAAAGTAAGAGGTGAGATAACCTGCAAGAGAGTGTCACGACAACCCTTGATCTTGTAGTTTCTGCCATAACTGAGCAGGAGAACCCAAGCTTTGTATGCTAATAAACGGGGACCATGTGCAGACTCAGAAATCTCTGAGATCTCATATGGATTCATGTGCTTAGGTCTTATACCACCATTTAGGAAGAGCACTGGGGAGCTGGAGAGAATTAGGAGGAGGGCCCTCAGGATGCTGAAGAGCCCTCAATGTAGATGACATAAAGGGACATGGAAGAAATTGAGAATATAGAAGACCTGGAAGAACATTAGAGGTCAATTCATACTTTTGAAGGATCTTCTTATTGAAGAGGGATTAGACTTGTTCATCTTGGCCCAAGGGGGCAGAATTAAGAGCAATGAGAGGAAGCTGGGGAGAGGAAGGCTGAGGCACAGTATTTACTTTAAAAACAAAAATAAACCTCAAACCACCAGTTTCCTAGTCAAGGGTCATGAACTAGTCTAGGAGGAATCAGGTTCCCACTCATAGGTGGTCTTCTACTGGACAATGGATGATGACTTGCTGGAGTCTCTTCTATGAGAAAAATTTTTGCTATTAGAAGTTGGACATAAAGGTCCCTGAGGGGTGTTAATCAATCTCTAATTTTATGAATTCATGAGCAAAGTTATCAATTGCTCAATCATTTATTAAGAATAATTTTGTATGAAAATCTCGACCACGTTCTGCAGATACAAAAACAAAGCTACAATGAGTCTTCTCCTTTGGAAGATGATATCCAAATGGAGGAGACAACATGCACACCTATAAGTATGTAGAAGGGAGAATTGGGGCACTGTTCATTCTTGGTTCTCATACATATGTCTAAGGCGAGAGGAGACTCAGACACTTTAGAGTCCAACTCCCACTTTACATGGGAAGAAACTAGGTTTCAGAGCACTTAAGTGAATTGCCCAGGATCACAAAGGTAGTCAGAAGCAGAAGCAGAGTTTGAATTCAAGGTCTCTTATTCTAGAGTCAGAGCACTTTCTGCAGAAGCTAGGACACTAGGAAAAACCTTACAAAGATGGTAGCATCAGAGCTGAAGGCTTATAGAAAACCAGTGGACTCCAAAAGGCAGAGGGAGACAAGAGTGCTTGGGAAAAAGTTATGGAGACTGGAAATAAAATATCTTGGAAAAAGAACAGCAAGTCACTCAGTTTGAAAGGGGCAGTTGTGTAAGAAAATTAGGAAGGAAAGTTGGTACCAGTGGGTGAAGATTTTTTAAATGATAAAAAGAAGTGTTGTATTTAATCTTGAAGGTAATAGGGAGCCATTAGAGTTTATTGAGTATGATAGTGTTATAGAAGATTTCTAGTGTAGGAAATTCACTTTAGCATCAGAGTAGAGAATGGACTGCAGTGCCAAAGTGACTGGAGGAAGAGCAATTAGGATGTTGATTGCAATAATCTTGGTGAGAAGTCATAATTATCTGAATTAGGTGAACTAGGGTAATAGCCAAGAGAATGGAAAGAAGGAAACATATGTAAGAGATGCTCTTAAGGAAGAAACAATGTGATTTGGCACCAGAATGGATGCATGTGTTGACTAATAGTTAAGAGTCAGTAGTGATGTTGAGGATGCGAGTCCAATTGACTGGGAGAATGATGGTGGTCTGAATCATAATAAGGTCGTGCTTTTATCCCAATCACCTACTATAATGGATTGCCACTTGGTAGTTTAATATCATTTTCTGACAAGCAAATGGAGAGCAAGTTGAGTGGCAACCAACAGTTTGGAATTTGGAACCTGCTCAGATGCCATGAGCCAAGGGGTAGAAGACAGTTGCTGCTAACACTATAAAAAGGCATGAGCTGAGGCAAACACTGTCAGTTATGAGAAGGGGACCTCGGGTGGCTGGATGGGTAGGCCAAGCAACCTGCTCAAGTTACTTGTATCCTGCTTAATTGATTACCACATTATCAACTACTGAATAGAACTGTGAGATATATGCCAATTATCTGATTAACAAGAAGAACATCATCAACCCTCGGGCCATTGGTCTGGGCCAAGGTGCCTGGCCTGACCAGGGCCAGAGAGAGAGAGGCATCTCTCCAGCCAACTGACACAACCTCATTATCGATTGATTGCCCATCTCCATCATCTATAGCAGTGATTCCCAAAGTGGGCGCTATCACCCCCTGGTGGGTGCTGCAGCGATCCAAGAGAGTGGTGATGGCCACAGGTGCATTTATATTTTCTATTAATTGCTATTAAAATTAAGAAAAAATTAATTTCCAGGGGGCTAAGTAATATTTTTTTTGGAAAGGGGGTGGGAGGCCAAAAAAGTTTGGGAACCCCTGATCTATAGTCTAGCATAGATTTCCAATATCTCATCCCTCAACCTTGATCCTTCCCCTAAGTTTATTATAATTAAGTTCTTAAAGCTCATTTAGGTGAAGACTGATTTATCCTAAAGATCAGTTTAATATTCTGGCATCTAGGGGAAGGGAACACTTTAGCTAAATCGTAGTCAACCACGTATCCATTTATCATCAACATTTATGCAATCAACCCTAACATCTATTTAACTCAACCCCAGAACAAGCAGCCAGAGAAGCTGCATGATTCTATTCACAGCTTCTCACTGGATCACTCAGTTCTGGGCACTTTTAGGTGGGAACTGGTGTTTGGCTGAGCTGCAAAGAGTTGGGGAACTAGTGTTCACTGTCTCAACCTTGGTGTTCACTTAGGCTTCCCATCCATACTCAGCTTAGGTCCTTGAACTATCTGAGGACTTTGGGCCACCTCTCTATCAGGCCCAATCCCAGAAGCACCATCCCACCAATAAGAGTAGGTGCCCAACAAATACTTGTGGATTGATTGATTTTGTTGCCTTAAGTATTTTTAAAGATAATTTCTATTAAGCTTAAGGACAGGAAGTTAAAACCAAAATCTCCCTAAAAAACATAATGAATATTGTCTTGAATAACTCAGAATAATGCCTCACAATTGGATCAGATCTGAATTGCTTTTATATCCTTTATATTCATTTATAAACAAGAGTAACAACAAAATAAAATGAAAAGAAATAAATCCCAAAAGCAGATCCTTTGGCTTCCTTGGGAGTGAGTAGGAATACAATTGGTTGTGACAGACAGAGACATTCCAAGGATTTGGTGGTGGCTATTTGGGGTGTCTAGCTCTGCCCTTAAAAACCCTCCAGTTTCTGGAACTCCATTGCTTCTGTTGCTGACAAGATCTGGTGTCAGTCAGCACACAGCACCTCACCAACTCTTCAGCAGAGTTCTTGTCTGTACCAGGCTTTCCTGATTCTTTTAAAAGTTATCACCAGCTTTTGTTTATTGGAGAAATCCTCTCATAGGGTGATCTGAACTGAGCTTAGGGATGGACCAACAGTAAAATATTGTTCTTGTACTGGAGAATGTTTTTGGTAGTTACACTGGAGGAGTCTTTGAAAGAGGCAGGGTGGTTCACTGGAAAGAACCTCGCTGGATGGAGAATTGGTGAACTTGAATTCAAGACCTTACTTGGCCTCTTGATTCTGAGTGTCTATCAGCATGTCCACTAATCAAACAATGAATGAATCAGAAATGATGTGAGGTGTTAGAGATTCTAAGGCAAAAATGGAAATGGTTCCTGTCCTTTTTCAGCTTACATTCTATTAAAAAAAAAAGACATCTACGAATATGTGTGCTTGTACACACACACACACACACACACACA
>NC_058134.1:7594409-7649401 GCF_016433145.1 Gracilinanus agilis | reverse complement strand
GGGGCTGCTTCCACAGCTGCGCTCCAGTCTGCACCGGGTCCTCACTGGAGGTCCAAGCCTGGGCTGGAGATAGTGATTCAAGCCTAGGGCACTGCCTTTGCCTGTGCAGATGCTCTTAGGGCCCTGCCTTCACCCCTGCAGAAGGTAGTGAAAGTCCGTGGGCTGGAGATCTTTATTCGCCCCTGAGGCGATGCCTTCAGTGCTTGGGAAAGGCTGTGTTTTAGGGGCCTTTGTCCAGGCCTGAGGCAGTGCCTTCACCCACGTGGGCGCTCAGGGAAGGTCTGAGCACGCCCCCAGCCCCCTGGGGTCCCTTGTCTTGCAGCACAAGGTACAGGCTCCAGGGCTGCCAGTGATTATCTGGTTGCCCCAGTCCTGTTTTCCCACTTGTGCGTTGGCGTTGTGGGAGGTGTGTGGTGTGGGGGGTGGGGGAGGGGCTTCTTCCTCTCATGTTTTAGTGAGAGCTGTTTCACCCCTTTATAGTGTGGAAATGCCCCGATTCCACGTACCTTCCACGCTGTGCCCTGTTTTGGGGTTCCTTCGTTCCTCTGGACTCATTTTTATTTCCCCTTGAGGGGTCCTATATGGTTCGGTCAGGAGAGATCGAGCAGCTGCTCCTTACACTGCCGCCATCTTCGGAAGTCGGAGGCCATATTTCTTAATTTTAAAATTACTCATTAATTGACCAGTCAAGGCATCCCAATCCATTCAGTGGTTCTCTCAAAAATCAAAAGACCCCTCTCTCCTGGCCCCAGTACCTCTATACTTCTTGGGAGCTCAGTATTCGGCTCCTCCCTTGAACATCCTAAGATATCTCAAATGGGCAAATTGCTAATTAAGCGGAACTATAGCAAACTCTCAACCCATCCTGAAACCAAAGATGATGAAGGTCATGTAGTCAGGAAAAGAATACTTGCCTCACTTTTCTATTAACCCAATTTCGTTGAAAGGAAGACATTGCTTGGGATTCCCAAGGACGAAGAAAATGTAGAAAGAATCAGACTGAGCAGAGTCTCTCCCCCAGAAACCAGACAGAAGAATACACAGAAATTATCTCTAACTCATGATCCTTACATAGAAATTAATACAGTACACGAAAAAGAAATTCTCAGAATTATTAGGGTAACGAGAGAGTTATTTGTGGCCCCAAGATGATGTAGCCATTATCCCTCTGGACAAGGTGGAGTGAAATTTGATACAAAAGCAGTGGCTGCTAAGGGACAAGAAGTCTGAAAGAGGCAATGGCTAAGGTGCTGCCAACTCCTTCTCCTGGCACTGTATGCCAGAGTGGGAGAATTGCAAGCCAGCTTAGAAGAGAGGACCAAGAGTGACAACAGGAAAAAGCTAGTTTTAAGTGAAGACTAGAACATAGAAGGAATGTGAAGAGAGAAATATAGGATGAAAGGAGATTGCTGACTAAGGAAAATTCCAGAAGGTACCAGGGAAAGGGAGGGCAGAGGAAAAGAAAGATTAGAGAGGGCTCTGGTTGAGTTCCTGATAGTCAAGGGGCTCCCTTTGTGCACCACAATTCTCTGAAATCTGTCCTGCCATCCCCAGGGACCTTCCTTTAGAGCAGTGACAAACTTTTTAAAGAGGGGCCAAAGGAAAGGAAATGCTCCTCTGTCAGTCTGTTTCTAAGGCCACTCTTTCCAAGTTTTATTGTATTCTATCCTACTCATTATATTTGTCAGATTAGGTATAATGTTGCAAGGCCAGATAGAACATTTCAGGGGGCTGCCTCTGGCCCGCAGGCCATAGTTTACCCATCACTGCTTTAGAATGTTTGAAAGCAGCCTTTCTCCTTGGAAATTTGGGCCCCAAGAAAGTTTCATAACAGCTGCTAATACACATCAAGGTGGATAGTAGTGCCCAAGGCAGCAATTCTGCGAATCGGGTTCAAGGGGGAGCAGATGCATCCGCCAAGAAGAGACGCATTTCCACAGGACAGTAAACTCTGGCATTGTACATGGCTTGTAGTTTGTATCAACATTAAGGGGTTTCTCCTTGCCTGGAAGGGAGATCGCTCCAGCCATGGTGAGGTTGAAAAGAGGCTCTGAAATTCGAGCAATTATTCTATGCTCGAGCCCTGCCGTGAAACACGCCCCTCGCTTGCTGTGTATTCGGAATGGGCTGGAATTGGATTGGGGAAGGCTGTGCCTTCAACAGACTTCTTGTAGTAGGGCGAAAGTCCCAACAAGTTCGGAAAGTGATGTCGTTCCGTTGTGGGGATGAAAATTGTAGCTGACGTGCCGGCCTTCATTTGATGTGAATTAGAGCCGCCACGTCGGCCCACATTTCCATCCCCACCACTGAATCTCCTCGCCCTTAGACCTTTCGCATTACATAAATGGACCTTTTAGTTGCTCAATATATTCCACATGTTGGCATGAAACCACGGTGACGGTGGTTAATTCTGCAGCACATGCTAGGTCTGAGGGACCTGCTTCCTCCATTGTCCCCCAGACTGTTCTGACACGGAAAAGACCCGGGCAATCCGATCCTGAGAAAGAAGAGCCTCCTCTTACCCTTTTAGAATAAAAAAAATACAGGCAGCACCACATGACTATACCCTTCACGTTCCAGTATACCCAGGGGGGTAACCCTCACACAAAAAACCAGAAATATAGGATGAAAATTTTCCCTTTGGCCTCATCCCATGGAGAAATTCCAAACATCTTTGTGGCGAACTAATCTCTTACTGCTTTTTCACTAGTGGATGAGATAACAGACCTATTTATAATGAAAGCATTCATTCATTCATTCATTCACTCATTCATTCATTCATTCATTCATTAAGTACATATTGAACATCTGTAAGTACATGGCACTATATGAGTCTCTGGCAACCCAAATCAGAAAGCTAAAACCTCGCTTACTTTCAGACAGCTTCCATTCTAATGATGAACATTCTATACACAGAAAAATAAATACAAGATATGAAAATAAATGTCGTGTAATTTCTTGGTGGAGTGATGGAGAAAGTTCCAGGGAGAATCAGGAAAGATGTCTGGGAGGTGGAACCTTAAAGGAAACAATATATTTATATATATATATATATATATATATATATATATATAAAGGTGTGGAGTGTATTGAAGATGTGAGGACACAGCCTGTGTAGAAAGTGCATTCAGAATGATCTGCATTGTACAATTCTCAACTACAATCCTGACTTAGAGCTAGACACCCACTACATAAATAAAATGTTAATTAATATTTATATTATATTATATTATGCTATGTTATGTTGTGTTGTGTTGTGTTGTGTTATGTTATGTTATGTTATGTTATATTTTATTTTATTTTATTTTATATATAAAATACTTCTAGATTTCCAAATATTGTGCACCTATTATTTCATTTTATCCTTACCATAATGCTGTGAGGTAGGTGCTATTATTATAATGCATTATTATGTATTAAAGAAAACTATCTTGAGAGAATTTAAGTGTTTTTTCCAGGACCATATAGCCAGTAAATTGAATTGACACTCAGTTCTTCCTGGATCCAAGCCAATGCTCTATCCACTGGGCAAGTTGTTCCTCCTTATATTATACACCTTTGCAATATATTGACTTTAATTTTTAAAAATTCTAGATTTATGAATTCTGTAGTATTTCTAAATGGAATTTCTCTTCCTGCCTCTTCCTTATGGATTTTATTGTTATTACAAAGAAATGTAGATGATCTGTATACATTTTTTATGTCCTCTAATTTTACTGAATTTATTTCAATTAACTTTGATTGACTCTTTAGGATAAAGGTGTAACATTTTTCAAAAGTGACGATTTTGGGTTTTGTTTATGGTTATTTCCTTAATTTATTTTTTTCTTTTCTTATTGATATAGGCATCGATTCTATTATTATGACAAATAGAAGTGGTAATAATGGACATCCTTGTTACATCTCTGAACTTATTGGGAAGGAACATATTTTCTCTTCACTATAAATGCTGTAGTTCTTTATTTAGATATATGCTATGTGTCATTTTAAGGAGTCATCTACTCCTGTTTCCCTGTAGAGTTATCAAAAATGTTTTACTTTTTAAGAGCTTTTTTTCTACATCTAATTAATATATGACCTAATATATTACATAACATAAAATAATTATAATTAATATAATTAAGTTTTTAGTTTTCCTATTATTAACATCTTTGTATTAGCTTTGTTTTAACAACTTTACTAATATTTTATTTAGCATCTATGCACCTTTGTTCATTAGAGATATGTTTTATAGTTTTCCTACTTACTTTTATTCTCCCTGGGTAAGTTATTAAAATAATATCTGATTCATAGAAATAATTTTGCAATATCCATTTTTGCATAATGTTTACATTTAATTAGTATTATATTGGAGTTAATTATAAATTGAATGTGATATAATTCACTTGTAAATCCATTTTGACCTGGAGATAATTATTTTTTAAAATGTATTTATCTATTTCTTCCTCCAAACCTTGAGTTTAGATTCTTTATTTCTTCTTTTAATCAGAAATGTTATTTAAAAAATACTAAAACTTAAGTTCTCAATGTACTTAAACACAACTATTTCTAATAATATGCTTATTTTTATTTCCTCTGGATATTCATTTTCCATTTTTAATATTGTCAATTTGTTTTTCTTCATTTTTAAAATTAGCTAATAGTTTATATAGTCTATTTATTTAATGAAAAGTTCTTAATTTTATTCATTAATTTCCTTTTAATTTTTTCAACTTTGGTAATTTTTCTTTAATTTTCAAGATTTCTTTGTTGCTATTTTTAATTGGAATTATGCAATTTGATATTTTTTTCTTTTTTTAAGTTTTATTTCCTATTCATTATTAATTCTTTATATTTTTGTTAGTAAAAGTACTTAGGAATATAATTTTCCTTTAAGGACTACCTTTGCTGCATCCCCCAAATAATAGAATGTTGCCTTTATTTTTTAGTTTCTATGATTTATTCTTCCATGGAATAATCCTTTACTGTTATTTAGAATAAAGTTGATTTTTAATATTTTTTCAATGGCCCTTTAGTAAAATTCTATTACATTGTGATGATCAAAGTATATCTATAATCTTTTTATTTTCAAAATTTGTAATAATTTTAAAAAATGTACTAGTACATAATCATTTTTGTAGAGGTGTCACAACAGCTAAGAAATATGTATACTCCTTTCTTTTCCTTTCAGCAGTCATGAGATGTTAGATGCACCATTTTTGGCAGGAGGGGAGTGTATACCCCCCTATCATTATAATTTTTTTTTAATTTTGGATTTTACAGAGTATGTTCTATGATGTTAGAATAATAGAAATGTGAATTGACTGTCTTCTGTCATTTATCATCTGTAAAATGAAGATAAAAATAATGTAGCAGAGGTGGTCTTATAAAGGGATATGGCACACAGAAAAATAAATAACACAGACAAGACAGGAAGTGAAGGGCCAATATAAATGACATAATAAGTGGAAGATTGCCAGAAAGAGCTGTCATTTGAACTGGGTTTTAAAAGCTAATATTTAGTACTGTCCTTGGCAATTGGGTTATAAGACAAAAAAAAAAAAAAAGTACTTACCCTCAAAGAGTTTGTGTTCTAACAATGATGATAGGTAATATTTAAAGATTGCCTTAAAATTTGCAAAGTCCTTTAAACATATTATGTTATTTATTCCTGATAGAAACCCTACGAGGTAGGTCCTAATATCACTTTCATTTTATAAATAAGGAAACTGAGAGTTAGGTTAAGTGACTTATCAAGGGACATCCAGCTGGTGTCACATCTTCCTGACTCCATTCTATTTACTACATCACCTAGATGCATACTCTAGGAAAATAATGGGTGCCGTGATAAATGCATACAAAATACCTTCCAAGAAAATGTACAATAGTTGGAAGGTGAGCATGCTAACAATGTGGTGGATCAGGGAAGGCCTTCTAAAAGTGACTTAGGCCAAGTCATGGGAGAGATTAGAACCAACATGTCTAAGAACAGGATTGAACTGTAGGTAATTTGAGAAGGAAGAAAAAGATGAAGGACTAGAGGGGATTGAGAAAGGTTTGGCTCACATAGAAGATGGCAACCATTTTGAGGTTCAAAGGATACTAAAGATTATAAGGAGAAAACATGGAATGTGAATGGGGTAAGTAGAAGGAGGGATGACTTTCAGGCCAAGAGCTGGATTGTGGAGAGTCAAGTCTGGGATTAACAAGGCCATATTGGAACATAGTGGGAATGAGTGAAATAGTAAGGAATGAGCTTAGAAAGGTAAGCAGGAGCCAGATGAATGAAAGAGTTACATGTCAGGGAACAGATTTGTATTTTATCCCAGAAGCAATTAGAATGCAAGGAAGATTTTTGTGCAGGAGAAACATCTAGTCGTACCTATATCTTCAGAATATTGAACATCCAGTCTGCTAATATATTCAATATCCCTTATAAAAGAAAGCCTGGTGACTCCCCCAGATTGTTCCAATCTAATATTCACTCTGTGGTTTTAGAGGAACTCACACCTTCCTAAAGATGATTGTACTTGAGCTCAGGATTATCTCTCAAGCCTTCCTTTGGAGACCTGTGGCTATTTACAAGATGGCTAAGAACTGTTTGAACACTCATAGCTCAGAAGAAAAGAAAAAAAGGGTCATATTTCACTTATTTTAGTGTTGACAACTGCTTTGACCTATCATTTCTCTGAACACTGGCATGGCTGCCAATGCCAACCACAGAACAGTGTCCTCATATCTAAAGGGTCTTGGGAATATCCCCCTGCTGCTGCAGACAAATATGCAGCATTCTGTGAGCTTGGCAGCCACATTATTCTGGAAAAGTTAAAAAGGCTCTGGTTTTCCTATATTGGCAAGAGACATGAATTCTCAAGTCCTGAATCATTTATTGAGAAGGGTCTGCCGTGGATCCCCTGGAGGACTCATCAACAAAATGCCAAAAGGCGTGCTCTGAATGGGAAGCTGGGCAGTGCTCAGCAATTCCTGTCTTTTCACAGGAGGACTTAAGGAGTAGATGTGGAAATCTTGACTAGCACAGATATTAAATTATAGCCCTGCTTTATTGTGGCTCTTCAGACTAAACTCCAAAATAAATAGATAGCCATGTTATCTTCCTGTGGAGGTACTAATGAGTTTGGGAGGTCATATATAGATGGAATTGGGACTATGAGTCAAGAGGGATCTGGGTTCAAATCCTAGATGTCATTTTAGCTATGAAAATTTTGCCAAGTCCTTTCCCTAATATGGTCCTCAGTTTTTTCATCTCTGAAATGGGACCAAAAATTGTTGTGGTATCTGTCTTATTGTGAGACTCAAGTGTCCTACTTTGTAAGATTTAAATCTCTATAAGAAGTTGACAATGATGATGATGATAATGACATCTGGATCTATACATTCATCTTCCTCTCTACCTATCTCTATATCTATATCTATATCTATCTATCTATCTATATCTATATCTATATCTACATCTATATCTATATGGCAGAGCCTAGATAAGAGGCAGAACCTAAATTAAGTTCTTTCTGATTCAAAGATGGACCATCTATCTACAGTGCCATGTTTTCTCTTTTTTATTAGTTTTCCACATAATCACCATCCTCATCAGCCCTCACCAACATTAGTTTCATTGTCTTTATTATCATTATTCTATTAGAGTAAAAATTTATTGTCCACTAGTTATGCGACAATCAGTATTTATAGAAGTAGACTATAAGAGTGCAAAAGGAGAGATGTTACATGTGCTTTCAAAGAACTTTTAATAAAATAGTTAGATGAAGGTTTACTTCTCAACTTCAAACACAGGAGGTGATGTCATTATAAATGTTGTCCTCACACAAATCTTGGACTTGGAGTTGGGAAGAGATAGGTGCGAATCTTGCTTCAGAAACTTACTAATTTTGACCTTAGCTTCTCTGGACATCAGTGTTCTTATCTGAAAAATGAGCAGGTTGGCTACAAGGTCCCTTTCTGTTCTAAATCAATAGATCTATTCATATGGCAAATTCTCCAAATCACAGTTGATACTTATTATGAGCTTCTCAGGCTCAAAAATATATGAGCTTTGAGGAAATGTGCTGTACAAGACAGATACTTAGAACTAAAATTGGCATAGCTAGGATTGACCTGCTACCAAGTACTTTAAGAACTCAAGGGCATTCTGGGCCACAATGAAGCACCTGGAGAGGAATTTAGTGTGTGTGTGGGGGAATTCACATATCCTTGGGGTCACTGTGTTACAAGGAAGAATATGTGCCATAGGGAGTTCTAAAAAAGTGTTAGGAGAAATCCAAAGATAGACAGCTTCCACCTTAGTAGAATGGATTCTAGGGAAGTGATTAAAAGGGACCTGGGGAGACTCTTATGGAGCCAGAGATAATATCCACATGGAATCTTGAGGGAAGAGAGAGGATTTTAATCAGGAAGAGAGAAAAGCAATTCTACGTACGGGGGTGACATACCCAAAGTTCTCTGTGATGGGAGTCACTAGGATGAGAAAAAGTTATAAAAAGGAAACAAATTAGGTTATGACGAATAATAAATTGAGGGCAAGACTGAGATAAGGCTTAAAGGTATGCTGGAGCTATATTAAGAACAGCATTAAAAATGCCTGGATTGGGAGTTAATATTTTATTTGCTAGGTAATAGGGAACCATTAAAAGTTTATGAGCGGAGAAGCAATATGATGTCATTGTTGTGAATACTAGAAAAGGAGTGAAGAAAATCTAGTGTGAACATTTTCCCAGTCATTTACTAATTATATACCGTTGAGTCAGAGACTAAATCTGCGTATAAATATTGATCGGATCTAATTTTGGAAGTTATTATGAAGATTAAAAGGGATAAATTTAGGTAAAGTCCTTTAAAAAGTGATATTTAAATGCTAGAAGAAAGCATTAGCAGAAATATTACCTCATAGTAAAAGTTACTGAGTAATGAACAAGGAAAATTTCTGAGTCAGAGGGCTGGAGAAGGTATAGGTAAGAGTTGAGAAGAACTGACTTCTCAGGCATATAAGGCAAGTTCCTATACCAGGAGAACAGTGGCAGTGAGGAAAGAAACATGGAGTCAAAATATTCCCAAAGATTTAGGTACTCCTTCAAGTGGACATTCCATGCAATGATGCAGACTGTAGTCTGTTCTGTGGCACTCTTATCCCTTTCATTATATATTAATCTCAGAGGGTTCATCTACATGGCTTGAGGCCTTTCTATATTCCTAAGAAGGCAGCTAGAATGGCAGAGAGTTCTGTTCCTAGAGTCAGATCTGGCTTCAGATACTTCTTAGCTTTGTGATCCTGAGCAAATCATTTAACTGTTGCCTGCTTCAGTTTCCTTATCTGTAAAGTAGAGATAATAACATCTTATCCTAGGCATATTATGAGATAGTCTTTGTAAAGTGCTTTGCAAATGTTAAAGTGTTGTATAAATACTGTAATTTTCTCTCAACCCACAGAAGTCAGTGGCAACTTTGGTGGCTGGTTTTTTTTCCCTTCTTTTTTCTACTAGCCCTTCTACATAAGCATGAGCTTTCTACCTATAGGATTGAGAAATAAAATTAGCAGGAGGCAGGAGAAAGATGTCAAAAAGGAGTCAGGAGGTCCTAGGTTCAAATCTGGCCTCAGACACTTCCCAGCTGTGTGACCCTGGGCAAGTCACTTGACCTCCATTGCCTACCCTTACCACTCTTCTGCCTTGGAGCCCATACACAGTATTGACTCCAAGACAGAAGGTAAGGGTTTAAAAAAAAAAGGGAGTCAGGAGGTCATTCTCTCCTTTTCTGGTGAAAGATTTCTCAGAATAAAACTTCTCGCAATATTCTATTAATTAGAAACTATCTAGGGTTAATATAATCTTCTTTAAAGGTGATACTATTTCCTCTGAAGATAACTGTTCATCAGCTCCAAAGAATTCCTTCAGTTAGCTAATAAGTTTATGCAAAACCTAAGACCTGTAAGAGAGGTTAACCATCTTGAGAAATGGAGGTAGAACTGACTCGAGGATCATGAGATAAGTGATGGACTTGGCTCTGCCATGGCAAGAGTTGGTTATAACTTACTTGACTTCTCTTGGCTTGTTTTGTCATTTCTATTAACAAAGAATATGGAGGCAACATGGTACCCTGGAGAGAGTACTGACTTTGGAGTCAAATGACTCAGTCAAATCCCACTTTGAATGCTAATTGTTTGTGTGACATGAGTATTCAAGAAAGAATGAACCTGAGAAATCTTGAATTGAGCTACAGAGATGACTTCACAGGGAGAAAAAGGATCTCATGGTCCCAAAGTACCAGAGACAGCATTTGCCTTGGCAGCATGTTCCCTATGTGAATGCCCAACAAGATTTTATTCTATATTTCTGTCTATTCATCCCATAGATAATATGTGAATTTGTGAGATAATTTCCTCAAGCTTTAATGGAAAAAACATTTTGTAGCCAATTTTCTTATTAGGTCATTTTAGTAAATGTTATGGCTTTAAGTAAAGAACTTGTCACAGAACTGAAGAAGTACTGTACTTGGAATCAAGAAGTACTCAAAATACTTACTCTACGCTACATATCTGTGACCCTGGGCAAGTCACATATCTTCTCCCAGACTAAATTGTCTTATCTACAAAATGAGGTTAATATCACTTACTATGATATAATATGTGTGCAGAGCTCCGCAAATCTTAAAGTGCTATATACCTGGTGGCTATTGTTATTATTATTTTTATTATCACCATTATCATTATTATTTTTGTTGTCATGACTCCTTAGTCATTAATAAGGGGAAATACACATGTGCAGGATCATAGATGAAGTTCTACACTGTTATCCTCTGATTACCCAAGATAGCATGAAAGGGCAACACAAAGCGTAGTTGGGCATCGAGACAGAGGACCTTGATTCAAATCCTGGTCTTGTTATTTATTGTATGTGTGTCCTTGAGTAAATCATTTAACCATTCTGAGCTTCCATTTGCTCAGCTGCAAATTGAACAGGTAGTCGTAGTTGCCCCTCGTAAGTTATTCTTGTTCTAAATCTATTATTTTTTAGGTTCCTCCTGACAATGCTCAAAGGATGTTTTGTTTTGTTTTTGAGGTCAGTTAGCAGTTGCATGTGATGTGGAAAGAGAAGGAATGGGGAGAAAGAAAAGGGAGGAGGGGCAGCCATGGCAAAGGGGATGCTGGCTACAGAGTGAGTTGAAACATGGGTCACAGTTTACTAAGCACACATACATGAATCCTTGTAACTTGAACCTGGGTAACTGTGAATCCCATTCTGACCAGAAGAACATTTATCATCTGTCTGGCCAATCCCTGAAATAACTCAGATTCTTGGGAATCTCGTTACATTGATCTCCACACCCTTATTTTTCTCTCCAATTTATATTCAGGATCATATGCAAATGTGCAGCTTTTGTTTTCCACAACCTCTTCCAAACTTTTATAAATATTATGAACAGAAATCTTCAAGCTGACCTCTGGGGTAATGTGATTATCAAAAAATAATGACTTGGAAACCAAGTGTGTTGAAAATAAAAATCAAACCATCTCATCAAGTGGAACAAGACTTATTTTGAGGTCCCCCCTCCAAAAAAAAAAAACATTCATTCCAAGATCCTTTATCTATGACTCTCTGGGGGAAGAGCAGGAAATGAGGGAGTTCTGAGGATGGCTATGCTTCTCCTTTGCTGAGAACACTCCCCAGCTCAGTCTGCAAACACCTTTTGTTTGCCAAGGCTCTTGGGGCAAGCTGGGACCTGTGCTGACCCCAACGCTAGGGATCAACTTGACCCTACAATTCAGTGATAAACAAGAGGTTGGGTCAATCGGACTGGTTCTTTGTGACTCATGTAAGCCTTGATTTGGATGTGTAGATAAACACAGCCGTAGGGGGATGATGGAATGGTTCTAATGCAAAAGCGAAGTTTCCTTTATGTCCTATGGTGTATTGTAAAGAATACTTTATGAACTAGTCATTCCAGAAGCTGCCAAGGATGACCACAGGTCACCTGAGTATTGGGGCTAGAAGTAGGAAGAATACCCTGCTGAAAGTCGAGGTCTCAAATGGCATGACTTCATCAAGAACAGGTTAGTCATATCAGACTAATCTTGTTTTCTTTTCTACCCAGATTCCTGAATGGGTAGATAATGGGAGACACAGTTTACTTAGATTTTAGTTCTCTAGGTGAAGTATCTCAGATGACTTGGCATGGAGAAGATAGAAGTAGATGGAATAGACACTAATTGCATGATAATCTCCTTGCTAATGCATGCAGAACTTTTGGCCAGTCTCAAAAATTCATCCAACAATTCAATGTATTATGGCACGAAGTCTTCAGCAGTCACTTGGGATCTAAGCTTGGTCTTGTGCTTGTGTCTGAGCTTGGTCTTGGTCTCAGTATTGATGACTTGAATATAGATCTAGACGGACGCTAATCAAATTTGAAGATGACACTAAGTTGGGAGGGAGAGTCTACAATGGAAATGACAGAGCCAGGATCTAACAAACTAGATCATCGGGCTAGGTGTAATCAGGCAAAATTCAGGAAAAATAAATGTGAAGTCTTACATTTGAGCACTGAAAATTTCACAAGTTTGATAGAGAAGAGACCAGAAAAAATAACTCAATATATTAATGATCTGGAAGGTCGGCATGGGTAAAAGGGTCATCGTGAGAGCCAAGAAAATGAATTTGGAATTTAGGTTGCACAGAGAGATTTGGCTTCCAGGAATAAGGAGATGAAAGTGCCATTGTTCTCTGCTTTACTCAGAACTCAACTGGAGTCTTATTTTCAATTCTGGGTAGCACCGTTTAAGAAGGTCATGGATAAACTCGAGTGTCTTGAGGACATCTGGAATGGTAGAACATCTTAAGTCTATATCACATGGAAAGCTATTGAAGGAAATATAAATGTTTAGCTCAGGAAAGAAAGGATTCATATAAGATGTTAACTGTCTTCAAGTATTTGAAGACTGCCATTCAGAGAAAGGTACCGACTTGCTCCATTTGGCTCTAGAGAGAAGAACTAGAGGAGTGCGATGTGGAAGAGAGTTGTAAAGATGATGATTTAGACTTGTTTCAATGAACTGTTAGAACTGATTAAAAAATGGAGTGGTTTGTATGGAGAGTAGCAAGTTTCTCCTCTTTGGAGGTCTTTAAGCAAAGGTTAGATGACTATTAGTTGGATATCTTATGGAGGGTATTCCTTTGAGTCATGGGTTCAATGAAGTCCCTAATGAGATCTCATCCAATTTCATATTCTTTGAAGCAAATTTTAAAATAATGAAAATACAATCCACAAAGGGTTGAATCGTAGATCTGGTTACAGAAATGGATATGCCAATTAGGATAATAGTGAAAGAATAGGCCATTGTCACCAGATCTTACAGAAAGATCCTCCTTAAATAGCTGGAAATCATTCAGCAATCTGTAATGATCAGATGGTCAGTATGTTACGTCAGAAGTTCACTATAGAACTTAGTCTCATAGATATTAAGAAAAAAATCCCCATGTTATATTCTTCCCCCATAATTCCATCTGAATCCCCATATTTGACAATTCACCAGAAAATTCACACAATTCCCCATGAATAGTATTGATCCATAGAGATTGAAGAATGATATTTTATTAGATGTGGCTTTCCATTTGAGTGATCTGATTAAATAAAACATGAAATATGGGAATGGGAAACTCAAGGTCATATAGGTAGGTTCTTTCTTCTGCTGTCATCCCCCACAAAATGCACTCAGAGATCCTCCATTCCATTAGGTTTGTTCCTCTATGAAACAACAGTTTGTTTTAATTCACCTTGGCAAGAGGCCACAGAACATGAAAGAATCAGAACCGAAGAACTATTTGGCACTGATCTCTTTTCACCTGAACTCCATCAAACATGAGGCAAAGAATGAGAATATAATAATTTCAGAACAAATACAACAACAATCACAACAGCCATTTATAAAAAGGACCAGGGAGAAAATCATAATACAAATAACAAATACAGTCGTGTCGGACATTTATAGAGAGAATAGAGAACTCGAAGAGTTTCTCTTACATTGGTTTATGGGAGCAATAAAACAACCCCAGGAGGAAGGTCCTAAAGTTATTATTATCCCCATTTTACAGATGAATAAATTGAGGCTTTGTAATGCTGTTTATTTTCACATAAGACCCATAACATCACAATGAGTGATATCTGGACTTGTGCATGAATTGGATTTTAGCAAAGTAGGCAGAATTGCACAAAATCTTCAGTCTCACTCTTTCTTCCATAGTCATTAAAGTTCAGTGGCAAGACAAAAGTCAAGATGACTTATGATGGCCTAGGATGCAGTGCATGACCTGGGAGACAGGCTTGCAGAGTGGGGAAGGGAGAAAGCATTTATGGAACAATTTTCAAAATATTATCTCACAGGGGAAAACTTGCCAAACTGAAGGATATAAAGGATTTCACATTCACCAATGTAAATCCTAACCATTCTCTGACTCACTGTTTAATGCATGTTTGAGAGTCATCACAACAGAATTATTTATCATTCTTCTGGCCAAGCTGATGATGTACCTTTTGAGTTAGTTACTTAGTTTATGTCTATTTGCTACTTATGGCAGACATTGCACTAACCACTGGGTATATGAAGAAAGGCAAGAACAGTTCCTGCATTTGAGAAGCTCACACTTTAATGTAGGAGATAACACGAAGGCAACTATTTGTCCATACAAAATACATACAGAGACAACACAAAAGCAACAGTGCTCATGCAATATTGCTAGCTAGCTGGATGGATGGATGGATGGATGGATGGATGGATGGATGGATGGGATGGATGTGTGTGTGTATGTACATACAAATATTTTGGAGATAATCCCAGAAGGAAGGTCCTAGCAAAAGAAGGACTGAAAAAGATCTCTTGCAGAAAAATAACATTTGAAATGGATCTCAAAGGAAGCCAAGATGGCCAGATTTTGCTGAGCAGATCTCCAGGTTAAACAACAACAACAATAACAACAATAACAACAACAACAACAACAACAAAACCTATTAGTTATCAAAAAAGTTTCACTTGAACCTTTATCCCCCTGGTAGGATTCAGCAGAACTTATATTCTGGTACTAGAAACTTCTGGGCCCCCGGTCACTTTCACACCATGAGAAGCCATCAAGGAAGGACACAAGAGGAACAGTCCAGTCTAAAGACGATAGCTCCTTTACATTTTAAAAAGTAAATTTATATTTATATCTTGCTTTCATATTAGCTATATTCCAAACTCCTCCCTACTCAACTCCCTCTAAGAGCTCTATTGCCTATAACAATGAATAAAAAATGCAATAAGAAATAGGTGGCCAAACTAAACTCTATATTTAAAAAATGCCATTTTATGCAAATGTTTGTTCCTATGTCCCCTGCTCCAAAGAACTGGGAATAATATTTTCTCATAATTCATCTTTGAGACCAGGAATGACTTTTATAACCATAACGATTTTCTCTTGTTATCCTTTCAATCGAGAGTATTGTATTTGTGTATATCATTTTCCTACTTGTGCTTTCTTCATTTATGTAAATGCATGTATTCCAATGTATTTCTGTGTTTTTATATCTGTAACATATACACTTATATACTAAAAGTAGACATTCTCCGATAAATGTGCAATACTTTGTTTCCAATTCTTTGCTACTCTAACAACAACAATTTAAAAAATTGTAAATAATTAAGTTTATTCGGGTTTTTGGCTTTATTTCCTTAGAACAAAAAGCCTTGGATTCTATTGGTTTAAAGAAATGGCATTTTAGCAACTTTATTCTTTATTTTCAAATTGTTTTCTAGAAAAGTTATAGCAGTTCACAACTCTCCCGGCAGTGTTTTAATAAACTTGTCTTTCCACAGCACCACCAACATGTATTATCTCCTCTTGTCATTTTTGTCAATTTTCTGAAACTTCAGAATTATTTGGATTTTTACTGATTTTAGTGCATTCCTTTTTTAGAAGCATTTTGTTCATATCCTTTGATAATGGAGAATGGCTTTTGGTCTCCTATGTTCTTGTTCTTTGCCTACATACCTTGCGTGACCAATTCTTGCTAGAGATTCTTGATACAAAGATTGTTTTCCCAATGGGCTAGTTACCTTCTTTTATTCTAGGTACGTTAATTTTATTCAGGCATAAATTTTTCATTTTCATGTAATTGAACTTTTTAATGTCGTCATCATTTTTATTCCATGACTGGTTAAGAATTCACCCTCTAGCCATAGCTGTGGAAAGTGTGTGGTCTATTTTCCTTCTCCTCAGTATATATGTGCTTCTCTATCTCTCATGTACTGTTCTTGCTTTCCCTCTCCTTGTTTCCCTCTTTTTCCATTTCTTTCTCTTAATGATAATATTCACATAATTATTGAGATCACATCTGCATTTTGAGTTTAGGTCAGGATATGGTAAAAGATGCTGATCTAAACCTCATATCTGCCAGATAACTTGTCCCAGGAATTGCAATGGAATAGTGAGTTACTTCCTAGTTATCTCATGTTTGGAGGCTTATCATATACTCAGTTATTGAACTCACTTATTTTTTTTAATTTTTTTTTAAACCCTTAACTTCGGTGTATTGACTTATAGGTGGAAGAGTGGTAAGGGTAGGCAATGGGGGTCAAGTGACTTGCCCAGGGTCACACTGAACTCACTTATTTTTGATGATTGTGATCTACTTTTATATTTGATGATTCTGATCTACTTTTATATTTTAAACAAATACCAAATCATTCTACAAATGATCAGGTTATCACATAATTGTTTTTTTTCCTTGATGGAGTGCTGGCTTTGGAGTAAGACTGATATCAAGCTGAATCCTTCATCGGACTCTTACAAGTCATGTGATCCATAGCAAATCACTCAACCTCTCTTAGACTCAGTTTCCCCATGTGTAAAATGGGTAATAGCACCTATCTCATGAGTTTATTGTGAAGATACAATATTATATCTTACAAAAACATTTTGAAAACTTTAAGCTACCCAATAAATGTTCTTAGAGTAATTATTAATATGAGTATTCCTATGATATTAATTATTATATTTTTATCTTTTGCTTTAATGAAGAATTAGAAACTTGAGATTATATCACTATTTTCAAAGTATTCATGTGGGATATTTTTCTATGGGGGAGAACAGTTATAGAGTAATTTATCTGCAAAAGATCTCTAGATCTAATTTGGTTTTAAGCTCAGTAAAAGTCAAGAAATTGGTATGACATGACATGGTGACCAAAAACGAATGGGATCTTTGGTAGCAATAGTCGGTCCATTGGATTGTAAACTCTTTAAGGGAAAAGATTGTCTCTTGCCTCCTTTTGTATCCCTAGCCCTTAGCACAGTGCCCAGCACATAGTAGACACGGAGACACAGAATGAAAGTTGATTGATTGATTGATTCCATCCTTGATTGCTACTTAGTCCTGACTCAGGAGGTGACGGGCTGCTCTTCTCTTCCCCTTTGGAGTCCTACATTCGCTTCTGGATGATACACTTTAAGATGGATATTGATAAATTAGAAATCACCCAGTTTTAGGCAATCGGGATCCTGTAAGGTCTGCAAAGGGAGTTGGGGGGGATTTTCAAATATTTGAAGAATTATTAAGTGGAAAAGTGATTCGACTTCTCTTTGGCCACAGAGGGCTGCATTAGGTACAACAAATGGAACTTGGAAAGAAGACAATTAGGCTCTCGGTCAGGAAGAACTTCCTTATCATTCAGTTCTCAAAAAATGGACTAGGATCCCTTGATAACTGATGGGATTCCATTACCGATGTCTCAAGTCTAGGTAACTCTGGATTTGGAATGTGGTAGATGGGGCAGGGTAGAGAGGGAGGGAGGAGTAGGGAGAGCTCTGCCTTAGATATGGTTCGGGTTTATTGACATTTGAGGTCCCTTCTAACTCCCCAACCTTGTAATTCTGTGGCTCTACTGTCTTGCGCCCATAATTTGTAAATTAGAAAAGGAAGATAACTTTTCTGTTGGATAATAACGATCATAAATCCAATCCAATCGTAAAATGAAAAAAGAAAAAGAGTGAAACATTTTACCGCTTGTTTTTAAGCCAGACATCCCATGTGCATTTTGAAGCCGAGTTCCTGCCAATAGAATTCCCAGCATAGACCATTCCTTTCCTGTGAGAGCAACTGAGTAAGACCAATCCCATGCTACTGGAACAGAGACAAAAATATCCCGACACCTCCAGGATTTCTGCTCTCCCCTTGAACACTTTAATGCCGTTTGTCCCAAGTCTCTTAACGCCTCTGACAGACACTCACACCCAAGTTTTTATCAGCCTCGGATTTTGCTATAAGTCAAAATTCTTTGCAAATATTTGTTCTAGTCCTCCCCACCCCCTCACCCGCCGGCCCCGCACTGGAACTATGGGAGGAGGTTGTTGGCTGAGGAAGGCAGTACAGGATGTCTTTTGGGGCCTGAAGTTATATTTGGCATGAGCCACTGTAGGAGAGACACTGCTCTTAAAGGCAGATCTATTTGGTTAGGAGTTAAATGCTGTCATTTACTACTTTTCTGAATGAAGTGATGCCTTCTGTTAGGAAATGGGCCATCCGTCTAGAGAGGCGGAAGATTTAAACGAGTTCCTTCATGTCTCCACACTTCCTGAATAAATGGATTTGAACGTCATGCTGGCCCCATTTAGCTTGCTTATATAGCGTCCTGGGCCTTAGCATGTTGGGAGCTGGATTTTTATTACATGTAGACTAGGTCAAAATGCCTCACAGAACATGGTCCGAGCTCTCTGTTTCCATTTTGCCTGCTCTGGATTTTCTGCAAGAATGAATGCTGTCATTGATGAAGTCCCCGACTTGAATGATTTTCATTTAAGCTCCCCCCATGCCACTTTGTTAAAGGCACACGTTGAAGGGCTCAATTCATAGCCAAATGGTCGCCTGCCCTCTGCAAATTCTCATGAACAAAGAGCTAAGGTTAGGGGGACCGTGAGCAGGTACAAGTAAGCCATCGCATGTTTCGAGTTCCGGTGACTTCAGATTTTGCCCACGACTTTAGTAGATGTTGACTAATCCCATATTTAAGCAGACAGCTCACGATGCGATTGTGCAGAGGAATCCAGTCCTAGAGATCGGGGATTTCAGATGCTTTCACAAAGAGTCATTCCGTCCGGCTGGGCCAGTCTCCATCCTGGTGGTACGCTGGTCGTCTCTCTGTAACCGCTCCCTCTCGTCCTTGCTCTCTTCTTGCTCCAAATGCATTTCTTTCCTCACTCTTTGCATAGAGCACTCAGTTTGGTGATGAGAATGATGCAGCAATGGAACGGGCATCAGAGGAGCTTCATTCCAAGAGCTTGTGACTCCATTGGCTTGGAGGGCAGAATTTTATTCCCTTCAACTCAATGCAACAAATAAAATGTCTCCACAACATTCGAAGTGCTGTGCTGGACCCTGGAGGCACCAAGGTACAACGAAGAACGTCTTTCCTCTAAAGGAGAAGGCATATTTACACTCAAGCAAAAAGAAGGTATTGTGAAGAGGAGAAGAAAGCACTGACATCTGAGGAATCAAGTAAAACTTGGGAAAGGGAATTGCATGTGGGTTCAGCTTTGAAGGCCAGCCGGCCAATACTCTTTGTGTCGAGATGGAGAGTGCATCCTACAGCAGGCAGGAATGATGATCTGTGCAAAGGTAGCTGGATGAGAAGGAAAAGTGAGGCTAATAGGCTAATATAACTGGATCACAGAATACATGAAAGGATGTAATATGAAATACATCTAAAGGTATTCTTTAAAAGCCAAACTAAGACTTGTATTTTATCCTAAAGATAATAGGGAGCCATTGCAGGTTCCAAGAGGGGAGTGACCTGGTCAGACTTAGCATCTAAGAATCTTATCTTGGTCATCCTCCAGAGCAAAGGTCGGCAACCTTTTTGGCCGGGAGAGCCATAAATGTCTGCGGAAGGAGGAGGATGGAGGCGGAAGGCACTGGAATATGGGGTGGGGGCTGAAGGGCCTCCTGGGGCACATCCTGGGGCTCTGCCTGGACTGGTCAGTCAGGAGGTGGAGCCAGATATGGCTCGAGAGCCATACCTTGCCGACCCCTGATCTAGAGGATTGACTAGAAAAGCAAAGTAATTCAAATAATGGCAATCCATTGGAGGTCTGTTGTAGTGGTCCAGAGAAGATATGATGAAGGTCAAGTCTAGGGTGGATGTTTTGTGAATGAGGAAAAGAGGACCTATCCAAGGGGTATGGAGGGAAAGTTACGGACTTACCTAGTCTTTGACTCTGAGAATGAGGAAAAGGAGTGAAGACGCAACAATGCCCATGAGGTTGCAAACCCAGGAACTGGAAGGAGAGCAATGCCTTTGGCCGGAAGAGGGACGATTAGAGAACAACGTGTAGCAATTGATAGACAAATGGATGCTCTGCTGATTCTACAGAGGTTGAGATTAAGTAACCATTAAGTAAGAGTGAGAAGGGAGAAAGCTAAGTACGTGGAAGGATTGAAGGACCATCATGGAAGCTCCAGACTCATGGAGATGACATAGTTAGAGGAAGAGATGAAAAAGATCACAGGAGCAACCAAAAAGGCATGGAGATGGCCAGATGCCCCAAGCTGGCCTGGGGTGAGATGGTGCAGGAGGCTGCAGGTCCTCAGAGGAATGTGTGATTCCAATCCAAGCAAGGGAATAATCAATGTCAGGAACAGTCACTGTGTGGAAAGAAGGGGCAGGGTTCAATGGCCAGAGTGTGTGTGCCAGGGTTTAGCCTGGAGCCCCTCATTTGGGATCTCAGAGATGATGGCAGTGCCCTCTGGTGGCACAGTCAGGAATGGGGCAGGTTGTAGAGAGAAAAGGAGATGCTGCAGACTCACATCAATGAATCCATTAAAAGAATCTGCTATACCCCTTATGCGTTGGGCACAGTGTGCATGGGGGGGGGGTGTTCTTTTAAGGGAACAGCCCCTGCCTTCAGAAATCCTTTACATTCTAACAGGCTGAAGAAACACATGCAGAGAGTGATGGACAAGGGGGGCCCTTTGGTCTGCATGGAGTTCGTGGGCAGGAGACTGATTTACCTTAACTAGGAAGAGTTTCTTTGAATGGCGTCTTTGAACTAGAGTGCGGATAGGCAGGAGAAAGGCTTCACAGCTGATAGCCAGGCAGTTGTCAAGAGGATTACCAGGGAATGGGAAGGGGAGTGAAACACGATGGGGAGGGGCAACCTGAAGGAGTGGGCTCTTTGTTTTAACCCCTTACCTTCCATCCTGGAATCAATATCATGTATCGGTTCCAAGGCAGAAGAGCAGCAAGGGCTAGGTGGTGAGGGTTAAGTGACTTGTCCAGGGTCACACCGCTAGGAAGTGTCTGAGACCAGATTTGAACCCAGGATATCCCTTCTCTAGACCTGGCTGACAATCCATTGAACCACCCAGCTGCCCCTGAAATAGTGGACTCTTAAAGGCAGTCACCAGTTGGAACAGTGAGCTCCTCATCTTACGAGTTATTGTTGCAAGACAGTAAAGTCACAGAATCACATCCTTTAGGTGATCAGGCAGGACAGTTCATATAAATAATTACTACTTCACTACTACTACTACTAGCATTGTTATTACTATAACTTCTAGCACTAGTACCACCACTACTACCACTGCTACCACAACAACACTATTACCCCCTCTACTGCTTCTGCTGTCACCGTCACCACTACTACCACTATTACGACTTCTGTACTCCTCAGAGTCATTCCTCTAGTAAGTGTCATGGCAGGGAACTAACTCCTTGGGACTCCAGGTCTGTCCCAGATGAGCCCAGTTCGGTGCAGGATTGGGGCTCATCACTAGCTTATCTCCAAGGATATGATTTTTCAAGGTACAGAAACTCCTGAAAAAAAAGCTTCAGCTAGGAAGTCCTGTAGAGGCTCCATTCTGTATAGATGCCCCGGCTAAGGAAATCACAGATTCGTTCGGCACTAAAAAGCTGTTTGATTGTTGCTGTCCTTGTGGGTAAGAGTGCCAGCATGTCCAAATAAACACAGAAGATGAATTGCCCAGAGTTCTTCTTTCCCAGGCATGTTAGAATCAGAACTCATACTAACAGACTGCTCAGATGTGTGCAAAGCCTTTTCTGTTTAACAGAGGGGGAGAGATGAGATGGGGCAAATGGCAAATGAGTTGTGCCTCCAATTTAGATGGAAGCGAGTGGGCAGGATGGCCTTGGGGAAATTGTGCAATTCTTCTAATGATCTCCAGCTTCTCCCTGAAATGAAGCTCCATCTTCTTACCAGTCATATTTTTCTGCTGTTGGTGTATGGTTGATAGTACCATGAAACACCCTGAAGGATTCGAAATCAGGGCCATCCCCAGAAAAAAGAAAAGAAGGAACCGCAAGGAAGAGCCAGTGTATGTTGGCAGCAAAGACACGGATTTTTCAAAGGCGGATGGGCAGCTCTCCTCACAGAGAGGAAACCCCACCAGGCAAGTGCCCATGTGCTACTTACTCTAGGAGGTGGCCTTAGGTTGGGAGACAGTGAAGCAGCAAGGAAGCTCCTTCACGTGGTAGGTAGCTTCCCTTTGGTAAACGTTCTTGAACAGGAAGGAAGGAAGACTCCATTTCAGGAGAGGGGCGCAGCCATCCCCTGGCGGCTGTCGACCTTTTGGAGGATTCCACTTTTCCTCCCAAGGACTACGATGCAGAAAGAGCAAGTGTCCCTATCGCTGGCTTCCAGACAAGGAGACTGAGGCTTAGCAAGGCGGAGTTACTCATGCCTGGGGGCCTTCCATCTAGTAGGTCTCCGAGCTATGATTCCAACGTGCAACTTGCTGCTTTCAAGGGTATCTGGACGTGAACTCTCCGGGGCTGCGTCTCCTCTTCAAAATCTCTCTTATTCAGCCATTGATTTCCCGTGTGATGGTAGACAAGTTATTTCACAGATTTTGGCCCTGTTTCTTGCCGACTCATAAAGAGCTCTGGAGATGCTGAGATGAAAGGCATTTCCTATCTTTGAAGAAGCCGCGATCTTTCGTCTTCTGTAGGCCTTTGGATTATATTTGTAGTTTTTCCCTCTCCAGTGATCTCGAATGCCTGAAGGAGGATTTTTCACCCAACTCCACATTTCTTTAATCTTTATTGGACGGATTCCCCAAGTCCCTACATATCCAGGCAAACGCAGATTAGAAATTAGGATTCGTCCTTTGGCCTTGATCCCATCCAATGATGAGTGCAATGCCAAGCCAGACAAGGGGATTTGTGGTTTCAGTGAGGCCGAAAGGAAGTTTGCATGCTAACGATGACAGCCAGAACCTCCTTTTTTATGGCAGGAAAGATGCAGAAGGTGGCCGCTGGATTCATGACTGAGCAAACCCTCTGCAGCCTGGGTGGTGTCCGATTAGAGACAAGATGGACGCCCCCATGGATCTGCCTAATGACTCCAGCACACACGTGTTTTTTGTTGTGGTGGGTTTTCTTTGGGGGAAGGGGGAGTCAGCAGGATTATATAGTTTCTTTCATACCTTTTGCTTTTGAAAAAGAAGCTCTCTGAGAAACTAGCAGGATGCTGGCAGAGCTGTTTTGAGGGTGACTTCATATTCCTGTAGTAAATTCGGTTTACGGACTCCCTTTGACACTGGAGTTCAAAAGGTGAAATTCCTGCCGTTTTGCAGAGGACCAGCCCAAAGTGTACCCTATGGGACCCTCCACTGAAGGTTCTGTCAGGCCTTAGGATGAAGGTGGGAGGGGATTTGAAACATGTAAAATCGAATTCATCTCAAATCCAGCAGAAAATCTCTTTAAATGATTTTCTCTAAATTGGAGGAAAAGATTCTTGAATGAATGAAAAGACATTTATTAAATGCTCGTTCTAGACTTTGGGGCTGTTCTGCTAAGTGCTGAGGATGCAAAGAGAAGATCCAGACCCTCCCAATATGAAATCATCACAAATTAATAGTGTTTCCATGATGGCACTCTGTTTTGTATTGCACTTCATAAATACTAGCTCAAAGATTATCCCCTATTTATATGTGCTTCTCATAGTTGTTCTTGGAGCAGGTATCCCTATTACCCCCATTTTACAGGTGATAACTCGGCAAATAGCTCAGGTTAGGTGACTTGCCCACATAGAGCTCTACCGAGCCATCTAGATTCCTTTTATTCTCATTTACACAGTGGAGATGTTCTTCAAAAATTAATATTGAATGTTAAAGAACCCTATTAGGAGAATTTTGATGAAGTCTTCATTATTACAATGGGCACTGGGGGAACCAAGGCAAATGGGAAGTGTGTTCCGTCCTCCGAAAGTTGATCTACTGGGGTAAATACAATGGCATTTGCAAAATAGAAGAAATCATTTCAAGAGGAGGCACAGGCCAACTACTCTGAGTATTTGGAACATCCTGTTGTAGAGTTTGGGGGTGCAACAGTGTTCAGAATGGGGCGGGGCTCCTATCGGGCTGTAGGGGGGACGTAGTGTGTGACACACAGCGGGTGCTACTTGGGCAGTGAGGTGTGAGGTCTAATGTCAAGCAGAAGGAGGCAAAGATGGCAGGAGGGGCTACATTCAGGAGAACGACACAAGAGCAGGCTGGGAAATGGAGCCTGAGCCAGCTTCTTAAAGGCTGGAACTGTGAGGGTGAGAATTTGGGACTTCAACCTGGGCCAAGAGGGAGCACGGGATGGGGGGGGAAGCACAGCCTCTCCCCTGTGAGTCTGGCTCAGTGAGGAATGCTGGTGCCTTTCAGCTAAAGGTCACTCCTTTCCCATTCATCCAGTTTCTCCATGTCACTGCATCATCATGGCCGCGCGCTGAGTTTGGAAAGTTGTGGGAAAGAGGTTTCCCTGGCATCCCTCCTGTCATTAGAGCCCTTCCCTTCTGTCTGAATACCGTCTGCCAAAGTATGTGGGGTCCCGCAGAGCGAGAGGAGGAGGCCACAGGCTGCTAGGAAGCTGGGCCCTGGGCATTTCCTTGCAGGGACCCTGAGCATCAATCTTTCTGCAAGACAGCCTAGAATGCAGGGGAAGAGAGCCTCCTTAAATAAAGAACAAAAGGAGAATTCTCTAACTCCAGACTCCCCCCCCCCACCTCCTTCCCCCTCCTTCCTTCTTCTCCTCTTCTCTTTCTCTGTATCTCTTTGTCTCTCCCTCTCCTTCTCCATCCTCCCTCTCTGTTTCCCCCTGTCTTTCCTCCTTTCTTTAACTTTCTCCTTTTCTCTCTCCCTCCCTGCTCTTCTCCCTGTCTCCTCCCTCCCTCTCTCCCTCTCTGTCTTTCATTCTGTCTCTGTCTACTCTCTCCCTCTTTCTGTCTCTGTCTCTCTGTCTCTGTCTCTCTATGTCTCTCTGTGTCTCTGTCTCTGTCTCTCTGTCTCTGTGTCTCTGTCTCTGTCACACACACACACACACACACACACACAGAGTTTGCTCTTCTGCTCCTCCAGCACCCCCGAGTTCTCGGATGGCCCAAACCCACCATGTCGCGGAGTTGGACCCACAGGCTGAGATTTACGAGGCTTCGGTGATCCCGAGCTCGCTTTTCCAAATGCTCTCTGCGCCTTGGCGTCTCCCTCCGCGCGCTCCGTGTCACACATCTGCCTATCAGCTGGCTGCCCAGAAACAGGCTAATTTGCTCGCAGCTAATCAGTTTCACATGTGCCGCCGCATCAGCAATGACATCACCGGAGGAACCGCCGGCATGCAAACTCGCCCTCGGCCAGGAGAGGCGGCTGGTCCTTGGCCTCTCTGCTCCCGCCTGGCCTCTCAGGGAAAGGGTGGACATGAGACAGACAACCCTGGAGGCTGGGGAAGGGTCGGATCATTGCCAGAGATCAGGGCTGGTGCTCGGACCCCTGTCCGGCCCTGAGGCTGCCTTCGGGGGGTCCAGAAGGCGATTGGGGAGGCGGCTGATGGCTGCAAGGCGTCTCTCCACCCGCGTAGTGCCTCAGGCCTCCGGAGGGCGTAGTCTTGGGGCGCCAGGAGCACTTTGAGCCTGGGCTGCCGCAGGACCAGGGATTTAGCTGAAAACTCTCCGAGTGAGCCGCCTCGTCCATAATAAGTCCCAAGTCAGGGACCCCGGCATTCAGATCCAGCGTCAGACACGTACGTCACTTAGCCGCCGGCTGCCTCAGTTTCCTTGTCAATAAAACGGAGCTAATAACAGCGTCTCCCTTGCAGGGTTTTTGCTGATGGAGGGCAACGACTGCAATGCGCTTGGCCCAATGCCTGGCACTTAGTGAGTGCTGTGTCTGATTGGGAGTCATTATGATGCTTATTATTGACTAGAACAGAACAGGGAGACCAAGAAGAGCTTCGATGGGGATGTGAGGCTGGGCCCAAGCTCAGGCCTTCCTGGCCTCAGGGCTCCGCGTCCTCTAGCTATGATACACCGCATGGCTCCCAGCCCAAAAGCAGCTCAGGGGTGCCCAGCGTCAGGCCTCCCTTGACTGTTGTGGGTGTTGCTTTACACTCAGAGGCCCGAGTCTGAGAATGTCTCAGCAAGGAGAAGGGCTTGGAGGGTCCTCGGCGCTCCCCCACGTGCTCATTTTCAGGATGTGGAAACTAGCTGCGAACCCCAAAAGATCTTGTAGGGCTCACCCAGGTACGGCACGGCAGACACACGACTTGAACTCGGGTCGTCCACATCAAATCCTTCATTCTTTTTACTCATGCTGGGACCGTGTGAGAACTAGACAAAGTTATCCGGTTATGAACTCATGTGGCCTCGTGGATTGGCTACACGTTAGAGCAGAAAGTGCCTGGAGCCATCCTGGAGGCCCTTAACTTCATCTGACAGCTGAGAGACTGTGATGAGGAGCCCAAGGCCACGCTTCTTCTTCAGTGGCAGGAAAACCATGTCGACCTACTCACCTGCCCAATGTTCGCCTTGCAGAGATAGTTTTCTGGGACCGTGTAACCACGGATTGAGATTTGGAGGTGATGTTCAAGGTCTGGAAGTGTAGCTCCTACATTCTGCAGATGAGGAAACTGAGGCCCACAGAGATGAAAAGACTTCTCCATGGTCTCATGGCTAATGTCTGAGCGAGGGTCGGAATGGAAGTCTTTGTGATTTCAAGTCTAGCTCTCCATCCACTCTTGGGCAGCGTGTTTCTATACAATCCTTTTCACGAGGAGAGCAAGTGCTTGTGAATGTTTGCTTAGAAAAATGCTCCTTCTCAGCTAATATGACTTTCCCTTCTTTCTGATATGGGGCAAACATCAGAGAAACAAACTCGATCCTTTGCGCGGCCGTCCACCATCCCCAGCCGCTGAGAAGCCTGGGAACAGAACCTCAGTGCTTGGCTGCCCATCCGCTGCGCTAACCCATAGACCACACCAATAACCCGGCACTTTAAGATAATATTGAATGTACTTTTGTAACAAGCACTTCAGGGAGCTTGGGGCAAGCTTCCAGCACCAAGAGCCCAGCTCGTTCCCGGAGCCTCCGAGCGGGCCGTGCTTCTCAGGTTTCTCCCTGCAGAGTGCAGTCTAGTGGGCTTCGCTGTCTAAGGCTGCCTGCGGGAACTGAAGCACAACACGAAGATGTTCATCCTCCATCCTTAGTCCTTCTGTGAGCCTTTCGGCTTCCTGCATCCCATCAACGTTAGAAGGGACAGAATGAAAAAATACCCTCAAGGGCTGTGCCGGCCGAACGGACACAGTGCATTGGCACACCTCAAGAGAGTAAGACGGAAAGGTTCTTTTCAAAATAGCATTTTAATATCTTCTTCTAACTATTTGGACGAAAAGTACATTTGCCCAGATAGGAGGAATCATGGCAGATTATAGTAAACCCATAAAATATTATTGAAAAATTGTTGCATCAATTGACACATTGCCGGGCCCTTGAACCCTTTGAGGAAAAGTAGCAAAAGAATCCTTGTGCCCATTTTACAGGTGAGGAAAGGGAGCACTATTTTCACTGAGACTGAATCTCAGAGATTAAACATCAGCCATCAGTGCTGAAAGCAAACAAGCATGTAGGGAACCAGAGGGGAGACAGCACCCTGTCAGCATGCACCCATGGGAGGCCAATGCCATTTGAGAACTTGCCGATCTATAGGAGGAAGTGTGCAATCGAGGTCTCGAGCAAGGAATGCATTGTTCCCGGAATACTGGAAACTAGGAAAGTGCTGGAGGGAATTGGAATGTATGCTCTATGCGGGCAGGGGGGGCTTTGGGTTTGGTTTTCTATTATAGTAACTATACTTATATTTATATATATATATATACTATGCTTCTGTCGAATTAATATTAGTTGTCTTGAATCCCAGTCCTTACCCCATCTTAAAGAAATGGTTAAATAAAAAATGTATGTGTGTGTAAATGTAAAGAATTAGATGTCCATATATAAATACACAGATACGTGTACATAAGTATGCATGTGGATATAGTCACATATGTATATGTGCATATTTATATATATTCATACATGCATATAGATCTGAAGGTAGCATTTGCTAGTTTACTATGTACCAGCCCCTGTACTAAGTGCTGGAGATATAAATATGACAAGTAAGACAGTCTCTAGCCTCGATGAGGTGACACTGCAATAAGTGGAGACAATAAAGCATTTGGGGACATCGTGGCCTCCTGAGTCATGGGGTAATTAGCTGAGACATCCAGGGAATGGTGGCGTGTGTTTGAAGACCATTCTCAGTGCTGGAGTCGGGAAGGCTGAGGGTGAGGGGACTGGGTGGGAGTGACCAGCATGGGAGCACAGAGATTATGGAAAGAATTTGGGTGAGCTTGCAAGTTCTCCCAAAGCAAAGCTAAATCCAGAAGTTGACTTAGAACTCAGAGAAGGGGCCTCTGTGGTTATTGGACTGGTAGATAGTCATCAACTGTTTTAGTCTCCAGGTGTCAAAGACTGGGGAGAGATGGGAAGGTTTGTCACTTCTCCTAGAATGATGGTTACAGGCTCCCCACCAAATGGACACGGGTCTTCTCTGCCTTGAAGCACAACACGTAGGAAACCAGAAGGAGGGGTCTGCAAAGTAGAACTAGAAATTTCAGATGTGCCTATGGAAATAACTAAGAAGAATCAGAATCCCAATTCTTCAACATACTCAGTAGACACATTATCCACAAAGCCACAACGAAGGCAGAGAGGAAAGGGCTTTGCTCCAGAGAGGGGAATCCATGAGGTGTAGTTAGTGGCCTTTGGGGACATCCTGTTCATCCCAGTTCTCCTGTTTCTGTTCCTCCTGTAGTGACTGACAAGTGCATTGATGACTGAAGCTGTTTGAAGTTCATCTTCAATTCCTTGGCCGGGAAGCAAGAAAGCTTGTTTTCTAAGCGTAGGGTCAAGTGGTGAGGCCATCCCTCAGCCGTCATTGTCTTTCAGGAAGCTATAAATGAACTGAAGTCCAGATTATGTCCTAGGAAGTTCTGTTTGTTATTTACAGGATAGTTGGACTTCATTCAAGAGGGATCCATAAGGGAAGAATAAAGGCAGGCAGACAGCCGCCACCTTGTACGGTCATTGTCCTGGTGGTTTCTGTCCTTCCCCCTCCTTCTGATCATTTCCTCATTGTTCTGCCTGCCTGTGGATTTCCTTCTGGGAGACTCTTCTCATCCTTAGGAGCTTATTTGTTCTTGGCATTTGTTAGCGAGGGAGACAAATTAACCGAACCTTTGTTCCAAACACAACACAGCCGAAGTTCCTGCTGTCTCCCCATAAACTTGCTTGCCTGCCTCATGGATACTGTAGGAGGGCCTGCCAATCAACATGTCTTCTTGGCTCAGAGAACGCTCTTGTCCCACAGACTCTTCTTCCTGCTTGTGAGAGTCAGAACACTCTGGTTGTCAAGGACGGCCATTTCGGAAATGCAGAGAGCAGTTTCTTGTTATTAATCTACATAATCTGCATGACTTGTAGAAGCTGTGAGGTTAATACAATCACAGACGTTGGGCAGTAAGAATCTGAGAAGGCCAGAAGCCTATTCCCATCCTTTTGGAGCAGAGGACACGGAGGCCTGAATTTCTTAATCAAGTTGTCCAAAGTCTTGTAGGTACCTGGGGAGCATCGGTGACAGATTTTGACACCAATTCTCAGACTCAAAGGTCAAGTGGAGGGAATGCCAGTAGATGAGTCAGGATAACTAGATTCTAGTCCCAACTCTACCAATGACTATCTTCTCAGGGAGAGGTTTCCACATTAATGACTCTAAGGCTCAGTTTCCTTTCCAGTAGTGAAAAGAGCTTTTCTAGACAATGTCTACATTCTCTCCTAGTCCTGATGTTCTAGATGTCTGCACTTGGAATGGGAAACAACATGGCACACTAGATCTACTGTTGGAGATGGTAAGCTTCTTCTCCTCCTCATCCTCCTTATCCTCCTCCTCATCATCAACATCCTCCTCCTCCTCCTCCTCCTTCTTTTTCCACACTATTTCTGTCTTAGAATGAATACTGTATATTGATTCCAAGGCAGAAGAGTAGTGAGGGTTAGATAATGTGGGATAAGAGACTTGCTCAGGGTCATACAGTTTGAGGACAGATTTGAATCTAGGATCTCTCATCTCTATGTCTGGCTTTCAATCCACTGGGCCACCTTACTGCCTCCATGGTAAGCTTCTTGAGGACAGGGACTGTTTGTTGCCTCTTTTCATATCTATGGCACTTAAAACACTCCCTGGCACTGTGTGGCAGGTACTTAATAAATGGTGGCTTATTGATTGTTGATCTTGGAGTCAAGAATTTCAGGGTTCTGAGCCCACCTCTAGCACTGGTGAGTCAATCACTTACCTCCTCAGCCTCAATTAATTCCTTTGTAAACTATCGTGAGAATCTCTACTACTGACCTCCAGGTTTTTTTCTGAGGATCAAATGAGCCAAGGAACATAAGGAACTTTGAAAGCGTCTGTCATTATCCTGATGTGAGCATCCTCTGCAATCCTGAAACTACTATTTTAGGTTGATAAAAGCTGCTAGTGATAAAGAGCGTTGGAGTGCACAAAATACCACATAATGCATTCAATCATTCCATCTTTGTTAGAGCACTGAGACGTATTCAGTCAACAGTCACTGACCAAGTTAAGGCCTAAGAGGTATTAAAGAAATAAAGCTGTCAGTGTCCATGGAAAGGGGTTGGGCAGTTCAGGGAGCTAATATTCCGGATGATAAAGTCAGGATCCAAAAAGAACTCTGCCAAGCCACAGTTTGGACCTCAATTGGAGAAGATGAATTTTGTAGCATAAACACAAAGTCTTTCCTTGGGTTTTAAATTTTTTTTCAAAAGTTAAAGCTAGGGACAGGCTTGCCATTTGTCTGAAAAAATATTTTTGAAGTGGAATATAAGTTTAATGGGAGTCATTGGAGTGATAGAGCCATGACGTTGTCACCTACTAGTGTGTTTGATCAATTTGCCCTCCAATATATTCCACCAGCAGTCACTTCTGCCAAGGAATCCCAGGGAGGCAAGATCATGATTCATAAATTTCTGTATGGTAGTTCTGGGTGCAGGCATTCAGTTCAACCAGCACTTGGCGTGTGCCCACTTGGTGCCAGGAACTGAGCTGGACTCTAAAGATAGGAGGACAAAAGAGAAGTAGACTTTCCTCTGATAGAGCTCATATTACAATAGGAAGATGCAACCCATGTAGGAAAGGAGTGTCCAGGGAAGGCAGCTGTGGCCATGGATGTCACGAGGGATTATGATTGGAGCCACTGGCAAGGAGATTGGCTCATTTTTTCCAGTAGAAATATTGATATTAATTTCATGATCAAATGTGAGAGACTCAAACCAGAGTGAGTATCTGCTAGGGGAGATGGCAAGGAATCAGCTGTGGACAGAGACCTTGGCATCTTGGTTGAGGGATGGATGCGACAGTAAGACTGAGTTCAGGTGAGCATCATGCCATCAGGTCAAAGAATGGAGACTCCCTAACAACATCAAAGGATATATACTTTTTTTTTGTCTTTGTCTCTTTGGTGGTGAGAAGGGCATCTGACACTCAATAAGGAGCTAGGTAGACCAGTTGATGGAGTACTAGACGTGTTAAGAAAACTTGAGATTGACTCCTACCTCAGATATTTATTAGCTGTGTGACCCTGGCTAAGTCACTTAACTTCTGTCAATCTCAAGCACCTCATCTTTAAAATGGAGAGAATAACTAATAGTACCAAATCCCAGGGTAGTTCCGACCAATAAGGTAATGAATATAAAGTACTTTACAAACCTTAAAGAAATATAGAAATGTTACCAATGCTGCTGCTTCTGTTGCTTTGAATGGTGATGATGGTGAAGAGGATAGTAATGATGATGATGGTGGTGGTGATGAAGGTGATGAGGATGATGATGATGGTGCTACTGCTGCTAATGGTGATGGGGATGATGGTAATGTTGGTACTGGGCCACTAGGCAGTATTTCTCATATCTCAGGCCTTCTTGGCCGTCCTCATCCTTGACAGGTATTTAGAAAGGGGCACTTAATTGGTTAGGAGAATAAGCCCAAAGCTGCCTCTGTTGCCTAAGTTTCAAAGATTGTGTTTTGGAGTCTAAGTCTCCAGAAGCGGGGCTCATTGTCAGAGTGGAGATGACCGGAAAGGCAAGAGTGGCCAACGAGGGCAGAAACATGTTTCAGAGAAGCTCCTCTACAGAGCTGATTTAGTATCTGCTTGTCACCAAACATGGAAATGAAAAAGGAGAAAAAGTGAACTCTTCAGATGAGTGATCCCCCCCACTGCAATGCCTGTTGATGGGGATGTTTGTAAAATGTGTTGAACACAAGTCTTCAGGCTAAGCCAAAGTTCTCTTTTTTCCTGAAGAAACTGGCATCATTCAGACATTGTCAGGGATTGGAATGGAAGCTCTGAGTGGACAGGTAGAAGAGGGAAAGAGCTAGAGGTGCCATCCCCAGGCAGCTGCCCCAGGAAGCCTATGAAATGGTGATGATAATATTGATGACATGACTAATTCATGCAATGAGCAGAGAACAGGCAGAGAAAGGAGGGCATATCTATTGTCATCCTCAGAGGACAGAACGGTCCAATTAGGCAGCTTTGTGATAGCTCGGGTCTGTTACTAATTTTAGTCTCTTTAGTTCAGCTCCATTAATTTCTCTGGTTCACTTGGTAGTCATGCATGACTAAGCTGGGGAAGGGGAAGGGGGAGATTTTTTTGAGATTCCCATGTAATTGGCACCTCAGACTTCAAGAAGTTTCCATCATTCTGTGCATGCATGCACAGGGCATCATCGCAAGGCTCTGCCCTTTCCCTGGCAGAATGGGGATGTCAAGGGAGAGAGAAATTCTGAGAGGGGATGTCTCTTTGTGTAAGGTTGGCTCTCCCCTTGCTCACCCTTCAGAATAAGGAGGTATAAGAAGGAATGAAGAATCGAGATAGATGGGAGTTTTGCAAGGATCTGTGTGCCTTGACTTTGCACTTATTTCAGAGGGTACCAGGAAAGGCCAATCTACTCAGCCAGATCCTGGGCTGGACTAGGTTTTTGATGTTCCATATGGTCTGATTTCTCTTCAAGCTTTTTGTAAACATATTTCTCAGCCTCCACATTCTGACTAATAGCTTCCAAAGTCTTTTGGGGAGGCTCCAGTTTAGTAAGGTCCACCTTGGGATCCAGGACAACCAAGAACCTCTGAGCATCACAACATACACTTTTCTTCCTTGAGAAGCAGGTGAGGAAGGATTCTTCATTAGACTGGGATCAACTTCTTCTACCATAAGCCCTTCTTCCAGCAGAGTGAGAACCCCAGTGAGCAGGTGGAGGAATATATTATTGAAGACCAAGTCTTTGAATGTCCTCATTGACCCTGGAAGATACTAAAGAGGTAGAGTCATAGATACAGGACCACTAGGAAGATCTCCTGAGGTCTCCACATAACTCATTTCCAAAAGAGAATGCATTACCCTTTTCCCTAAGTCCTCCTCCCATCCTTCCTTCACTATTATTCTGGTGGGCACCACCATCCTCCCAGGCCCAACCCAGGAGTCATCCTGGACTCTTCATTCTTTCTCACCTCAACATGTCCAATATGGTATCATTGCTCCTTTGAATCATCTCCCAACTATGCCCCCTTTTCTCTCTCTCCTCTGCCACTGCCACTATTATGGTTCATGCCAGCATTACCTCTTGCCTTGACTGTTTCAATAGGTGTTGCCTGCCTCAAAGTGTCTTCCCACTCCAATCCATCTTCCATTTATCCATTAAAGTGATTTCCTTAAAACGCAGATCTGATCATATCATCCCCTACTCAATAAAATTCCAGTGACTTCCTTACTGCCTCCAATAGCAAAATGATCTTTTTTGGCATTCAAAGGCTTCATAACCTGGCACCTCCTCCTTCTCCTGCCTTCTTATACTTTAGTCACAAATACTCTTTGATCCAGTGACAATACCCTCCAGGCTATTCCCTATTCCCAAAAGGCTCTCCTTCCTTTGCACTGACTACTGATCTCCCTTAACTTCCAGTAAATTCCAAGTAAAATCCCACCTTCTACAAAAAACCTTCCCCATCCTGTATCAAAGCAGTTCCTTCCCTCTATTATTGTTTCTACTCTAACTTGCATATAGCTTGCTTTGTATATATTACTTTGTATGTTCTCTCATCCATTCAAATGTAAGCTCCTTGAAGGCAGAGACTACCTTTACTTCTTTTGTATTCTCAATATTTAACACAATGCCTGGTACATAGTGGTTGCCTAACAAAAGGTGAAGACTCATTTTGCAGCTTTAGTAGGGCTCTTAAGTGTTCTTCTCTGAACAAGTAGATAAGTGGTAGGTAAGCAGCTGAGTGATGCAGATAATGGAGTGCTGGGCCTGGAGTCATCTTCCTGAGTTTAATTCTGGCTGAAGACAGAGCCATGTTTATAATTGTCATAGGGATTGCAACACCCTCCTCAGAGGGGATTGCATAATTGTCATAGGGATTGTATAATTGTCATGAAACTAAAAAGTATTTTGAGAAAGAAACATTTTAGAAATGTTTTGAGAAAGAAACATAACTCTTTGAATCTAAGATGAATTGTTTGAAGAAGGCACCATGAAGATGCAAGGAGAAACCTCTACAGCAACAAAAGACCCAGAATGAACCATGGAGCATAACCTATTGAACTGTGGGGGGTTGAACACATTTATTCTGAATGTAAACTCTTATGCCAAAGGGGACTGCTCCCCAATTGGCTTATTGTCAATGTGCCTAGCAAATATTGGTTTGCTCTCTCTTTCTCTTTCAATTCCCTCTTATCTCTAACTATTGTAATTTCTGATTATGTAAAATGATTCATTACTGAGAGTAGTCTCCCAAAGAATCACAGGAGGGATTGTAAAAGGGAATTATTTGTTCTCTTTGTCTATTCTGACTTTACACTTGTGAAAGGGAATCCTTTATTCCCTTTGTCTATTTTGAATTAACACTTGGTTAACAATAACAATACCAACATAGTGCCTGGAGATAAAGAAGACAGTATTAATTCTCCTTTGTCTACTTTTGAATTGAATCAACAAAACTTTGAACACCCTATTTAGCACTAGGTGGAGGAACTCCCAAACCACTTAGTGAATTCACACCCTCAGAAACTCAAGACACATCAAAAGGGTTCACAGAGTAATACAAAAGGGTAGAGAAGACATTAGCCTATATAACTAAATATTGCTCCAGTGCTTGATTAAGCTGGGACTTGTTGACCTTCAACTGGAATTAAACTGCCTTCAGAAGACAAGAAGGAAAAGCCAACTATCCCCTCACCCAGGTTCCCTCCAAGAAGCAGGTCAAAACAGTGACTCGAGCTGAAGGTGATTCCTGAGGCCAACTTTCTTCCTTGAGACAACCTTCTTCTTGAAGCTAACTTCCTTCCTGAAGTCAACTTCCCTAGCCCCCAAAATTCAGGGCCTTTTATGGTGCCTTCTTGTCCCTTCCTCTCTTCACAAGGGCCAATCACAGCTTCCAAATTGCCCAGCACTGCCCAGGGGGCAATGTTTGTGGGAACCACTGCTCACATTCTGGAGAGGTGAATACTTTTCAAAAGGGTTCACAGTTTCCTGGCTGATTAAGTTAGTGCTAAGTAGGGTGTTCAAGCTTTTGCTGATTCAGTTCAAAAGCAGACAAAGGAGAGTTAATCCTGTCTTCCCAATTTACTGACGTACTAAGTAGGGGTACTTAAGTTATTGTTAACCAAGTGTTAACTCAAAATAGACAAAGGGAATAAAGGATTCCCTTTCCCTAGTGTAAATTCAGAATAGACAAAGAGGACAAAGAATTCCCTTTCACAACTGTGACCCTGGGCAAGTCATTTAACTCTGTTTGCCTGATTCCTCATCTGTAAAAAGAGCTGGAGAAGGAAAAGACAAACTACTACAGTGTTTCTGTCAAGAAAACCAGAAATTGGGTCACCAGAGTTAGACATAACTGAAATGACTAAAAACCATCAATCCTCAGTACAATGAGTAAAGCCTTGCCTTTGGGGTCAGGAAGATGTGAGTTCAAATCTGACCTTAGATACTTAATAGCTAGGAAACCTTGGGTAAGATATTTAGATTATTTCCTACTTTGATTTCCTTATCTATACTATAGGGATCCAATTGTCACCCACTTCCCAAAATTGTTGGTCAGGTCAAATGAGATAATTTTTGTAAAGAACTTAGCTTACTACCCAGCACAAAGCAAATGCTTAATGCATGCTTTTTTTCCCCTTCCTTCCTCATTTTTTCCTTGTGATGTGTTTACTGCCCAGTGAGCTACCAGACTTGGACTGACAGTTCATTTCTAAGGTACCTTCCAGTACCAACTTTTTGTGATGCTATTGTATCAAAGATCTAGCTGAGAAAAGAAATCCTAGCCAGGTCTTCCCCAGATGGATCCTCTCTGGAGATGATGTGACTCCTACAACTCAAGGAGGAGTTCTAAGCCATGAGGTGGATTTACAGACCATAGTTCTGTTATTGCAGGAGGAAAATGTGGTACTATCCCTCTGACAGTTCAGTGTAAGGCAAAACATGGGCATCTCATGGAGAAGGGAAAGGAATCTCTACATCTAAAGGGGTGAGGTGGGGACAGAAGGAAACATCTACATCAAAGAGTTGACCTGGATAATTAATGCTAGGGGTGGAATGTTATTTTAGAAATCAAATCCTAATGGATTATTTGTCACCAGGAAAAAAAAAAAACAACAAAGTGGTTTCTTCTCATCGACAATTTAATAAGCATTTTGGTGGTTTCAGAGCAATGTTCCGTGTCTCCATCTCTGCTTTTCTATCTTGTTCTTTAGAGTTTTTTGCCTTTCTCTCTGTTTTTCTCAATCTGTCCCTCATATTTAGGTTAATTTAGAAACCCTGATTACCATTATAAAATGCTTCAAGATACATTACATGATGCCTACTTGGTGGCTTTGGGTTTTAAGCAGATGCATAGTATGCACTTCTGGGATGAATGAGTGAAAAGCAAAATTGTACTTATTCCAGGTTTCAATTAATGTGTGTTAATTTAACTGAGTGACAAATTTTTTGGCTTAAAGGTCTATCTGGCTTCATATTAAGCTTAACTTCATCTAATACACTGGGATTCGAGTCTCTAGTTATCTCACAATATCTCATCTCGCCTCACCTTAAAGCAAGCAATATATTAATAAAAGGACCATCCTTTAAATACTAATTTGAACCAAGAACTCAACAAGTATTCATTGAGCATCTGTGATGTGTGCTCTGGCTGCTGCCAGGTGCTCAGGATGGCAAAGCAAAAGCAAGAGAGAAACTCACCTATTTGTGGTGTCCTGGTTCAGTCCTTTCAGTCATATCTGACTCTTTGACCCCATTTTGAGTTTTCTTGGCAAAGATCCTGGAGTAGTTGGCCATTTCTCTCTCCAGCATATTTTGCATATGAGGAAACCGAGGCAAACAGGGTGAAATGACTTGCCCAGGGTCAAATAGCTAGTTAGTGTCTGAGTCCATATCTGAACCTAGATCTTCTGGACATCAAGCCTGGTACTTTATCCACTGTATACCTCTCTGCTCATAATGAGCTATTCAGAGGGTAGAGAGAAGTTAATGAACAGATGCTTGAGTAATCCTGGCCTCACCAAATCATCCAATTAAAAAAAAAAACTTACCTTCCATCTTAGAATTTATGCTGTGCATTGGTTCCAAGGCAGAAGAGTGGTAAGGGCTAGGCAATGGGGGCCAAGAGACTTGCCCAGGGTCACCCAGCTAGGAAGTGTCTGAGGTTAGATTTGAACCCAGGACCTCCTGTCTCTGGACCTGACTCTCAATCCACTGAGTCATCCAGCTGCCCCCCAGATCATTCAATTTTGATGATAATTTGTAGATGAGATTTCCTTTTGGGAGGAGGCAGGGCATTTTAGGATTTCTGTGTTATACCCAAGTCATTTTAATTCCTCTTAAAATACTGAAGATCAAAGACCATTCATTCTTGTGAGTCTTAGGCCCCTGTTTCCTATAGACAGGAAAATATTCATTTTTGCAAAGCCATCTTTTTCTTAAATCTTTTTTCATAGAGAATTTCTCTCTTGGAATGATGGTAGTCCTTTCATCTCCTCCATATTGTTTCACTTGTGGCTCTTAAAAACCCAAGCTGAGCAGAGCAGCTCTGGCGGAAGTGTTCTACATTCTTGGGAGCAACTTCTAGCTCCTCCCAATTGTATTTATGAAGGAACCTTCGGAGTCTGCCTTTTGCCATTAAAATACATCTTTGGCCATTCTCTTTGGAAACCAACAGACTCTCCCTCACAGGAGCATAGACTGTAACAAATATCACAGGGTCCTGCTTGAACTTTTCTCAATGCTGGAAAAAAAAATGACAGAGGTGAAGAAGTTAGATCCAGTTACTGGCCCCTGTTTGCACAGCTGGCCTTCATTGGGTGAGGGCTTGTGTTACACACAGTTTGTGATCGGAAGTAAATGCTTTTAAAACAACCAAAGAGACAGGTCTTTAACCCTCCACCTCTTCAGATTCTTTGTTCGCTTACTGAGCTTCTGTAAAGGTCATGAGGAAGTTGGGCACCCATAGGTCATTAGCCTGTGACTGCAACTCACCTGAAGAACCCACCCCTAGTGAGCACATTAGCTTGGATGCATTAAAATAGCATTAACAAATAAATACATCCCAAAGGGCTTCCCTTTTTTTTAAAGACTTCTATTTGTAATGTCAGGGAGAGGGAGGAGTATGATGAAGGGTCTGGAAGGCTAGAGGAGGAGGAGGGAAGGGCATTTATTGGAAGAGGTTAATGACCCACAGTACAGGAAGCCTGAAAAGCCTTAAAAAAGTACTCAGGACAAGCCGTAGTTAATCTCAAAGAATCAGAGAATCTCAGACTTTCAAGAGAGAAGCTCCAAGTTTTCCACAGGCTCCCGAAGCCATTGCATTGAACCCAGATCCCTCCACATCATGCCCAGGAAGTGTTCATTGAGCCTTTTATTAAAGACTTTCATCTACTAAATGACTTCTTTATGGTCTTTTCACTTTTAGAAACACATACTCAAATTCCCTCTTTATAGCCCCCACCTTTGGCTTCTACCCTTTGGAACCAAGCAGCCATATTGCTACCCAGACCATGAAGACAGCTTCCAACTTTTTCCTCCTCCCCCAAGTTCAAACGTGACCTCAGACACTCACTTACTTTGCCATCCTGGACAAGTTATTTGTCTCCAGTTGGTCTCCGTTTCCTCATTTGTAAAACGGAGATACTGGTAGTACCTACCTGCCTCCCATGGTTATTGTGATGGTCCAATGAAATGATATTTGTAAAGTGCTTTACAAACATTAAAATTCTATGTAAATGTCAGTGACGATAAGGAGAAAGAGGAAGAAGAAGGAACCTTGGGATCTGATTCCTGCTTTATTTCTTTTATTTAGCAATCTTCCCATTGACATAATTTGGTACAGGTAGTTATGGATTTTCTCCTATCCTTGTGAGGGATAGACGTGCACCATAGGAAATGGCATGAGCTTCTTTCAGTTGGCTTGATTCTCTTCATCATAAATCTTCTCCTTTGTTGTCTTACAGAGGTCAACATCATGTGGTCAGCACACCAGACACACCACAGCTCTGAGGACTACAACTTGTCTACTGCTCTGAGACAATCTGTCTTCCAAATATATACTTCCTGGGTAAGTCATATGGGATTAGGAAGAGCGATAAGGGAATTCCATTATTTAAAGAAGTACACAGAGAGCATTCTCTCTTCCTCTCAGCAAAGAATGTGCAGCATTTTATCCATGTTTCCTCCTTTTTTCTGTGACCATGTTCACAGGATCAAAGCATTTTCCAGTGTGTCTTGATTCTGTGCCCTCAAACACACTATTTTTCTACAAAGAGCTAGAGGGTGTGCCAAAGAATAGGAAGCAAAGGGATGGAAAGCCTGTTGCCCCTGGAGTCTGCGCCTCTTGAGATTTCTGTACCAATGGTTCTTCTTCATCTGAATCCTTTGAGATGGAAGTCCCATGAAGACATTTTAGACATTAAGGAACTAATTATTATCCCTTTCCTCAATGATGTCATTTTATTTCTCTCCCCAAATTCCCTCTAGGCTCTAGAATGTATTACTCTAGGATGTACTATTACATATTCTCTGATTGTTTATTCTACTTCCATACCTAATGAAGAGGTCGCATACATACTTGGGATATCCTCCTTCCTTTCCTTGGCCTCTTACAATGAGCACTTTTTGGCTTAGCTAAGGAGCTCCTCCTATGGGAAGCCTTCCCTAAATCTCTTCCCTGGTTGTGAAATTTGAATTCAGGTCTTACAGACTCCAGGAGGTACCAAGTAGCTGTCTAACTCATAGGTCCCTGATTTCTATGGTGGTGAATTAAGACTATCAGAGGTAGTTTGGGTTTGGGGAGTATCTATACATATATATGAGTATGTATTTATATATTTTCTTTCTCACATAAATTTATATATATATATATATACATATATATATATATATATCTTTGCACACACAAATATACACAGTTCTATTCCATTTCCTTAAAAGAACAATAACTACTCTCATTTCTATAGCACTGCCAAGTTCACTTAATCCTTTGCTCCCACAAATCTTAAGGAAACAATAAATATATTATTTCCCCCATTTTACAAATGAGAGAAATGACTCCAAAGGGTTGGCTGACTTACCCACTTACTCAGCTCTTATAATCTAATGGAGAAATCCCATTCTATACTGAGATCCCCAGAGCTTCAATGATGTAACAGAGGGCTTCAGGTTGGTCAGTCAGTTAACATAATCTAATTAACAATGTGTTTATCGCTAGGGGTACAAAGAAAGGCACAAGACAGGTCTTGCCCTTGAGAAGCTCACAGTCAAATAGTTTGCTGCAGAATAAAACCTGCCTGGGGATTGCTCAACTCCTGTGACTAAGGCTTTCCCCTGTTCCTTCCTTGGCCTCGAGCATAGATCACCCTACCTTTTTGGTCTACCGACCAAGAGCTGTACCTAAGTGGGATGAGGAGAGAGCTAACCCACCTGCATATGAAGCCCAGACCCCACTAGTCATAGGGATGGAGCCATGGGGTTGGAATCAGAAGCTGGGTTTGAATTCTACCACAGGAACTAGCTATATCACTGTGGGGAAGTCCCTTGCCCTCTTCTGTACCTCAGCCTCCTCATCTCTGAAATGAAGGGATTTGGCTTAAGGATTTCTGGGATCTTCCAGCTCTAAATCCATGATCCTGTAGTCCAGATCACCAGATCAGTTCTCCTCCATTCAACGACAAAGACTGGCTTGTCTGGTGAATGAGTGAGTGATCTTGTTTGTTATGAATATTCCCATGTTATGACTGCAAGAGTCCTGAGTCCTCAAAGTCTCTTTACACTTTTAATGGATAAATAAGGTATATAGTGATAGGTCTCTGGTGACTTTGATATGAATCTTCTTGCATAAGAAAGAACAGACAGAATGACCTTGTATGGGCTCTTGCATTCTATTTATCCCATGAGAATTTTCAAGTTCTCTTTACACAGAATAATAAGTGAGTCATGGAAGTGATAGTTGCTAAGGCAACAATATACTTTGCAATAAATGATAAATAGACCACGTCTTCAAAGGGAAAATGTACCTATAAAAGAAAAAGGAAATTTATGCTTAGAAAGCATTTTCTTTCACCTATGATGGCTGCCATGTGAAAAGGAAACTTTCTGTTCAAATTACTGTGGAATTAATTTGCTGCTCAAATTAAAAAATACAGTTAAAGTTAAAAGCTTGGTGTTATTGGACACTAAACCAAAATATAAATACTTTGCAAGCTGCATTCAAAGAGGATTTTGCCTATTTAATGCCTCTCAGAAGTACCCTCCAACTTCTAGTTCTTCCTCCCCAATTGCCTTATATTTAATTTCCTTTATTATATTCATATTTATTCCATATAATTTTATTATCATATACATGCATCTATCAGTCAATCTATCTGCCTGTCAACCATTCTATCTATCTATCTATCTATCTATCTATCTATCTATCTATCTATCTACCTACCTACCTACCTATCTATGACCCTCATTAGACATGAGTTGCTTTGATTTTCGTATTCATTTCTGTATATGCCAGTTAATTCACCAGCTTAATAGTTAGCTGATCGCTCTAGGAGACCAATATTTTAAATAAGAAAATGAGTAACTGAATAGACCTCCCCAAATCCCTCATCCAGATATGTGTAAAATTGAGAAATAATAGCACCTTTTTCACAGGATTGTCATTTGGCTTAAATGAACTAATATATGCAAACCCCTTTTCAAACCTTAAAGATGGGAGCTGTTATCTTTTTTGCCTGAACAGGACTAAAACAGACAGATATAAACTTGGAGCAAGCAGCTAGGAGACATCCTGCACAGAACAAAAAGCCCTGAGGTTAGTGAGCATGAGCCATGAACAGAGTATTACCCTGGTGTTGGGTGCTGCCTGGGGCATATTCTCTCACAGAAGATGCTGGTTTAATTATTCACGATAAACATCCTCAAGTCCTGAAATGGAACAGAGGATCTGATGAGAACAACTCCACACTATAGACTTGGAAATCTCAAGCGTCAAGTGGAAAATCCACTTCCAAAATAAGCAGGGGATCTCTGCTCCAGACACCAAGAAGATTTTGGCTCAGAAACATTATAATGTAAACGAAAGCAAAAAGAAAAATACAGCCATAAATGAAGACTAAGTAAAAAGAACCTGAATGTTTCAGACATATAAAAATGAAATAATTATTATGTTAAAGAGAATGACAGTCGGAAAAAATGCAAAAATCTATAAAAATAGAAATATATTTTAGACACTAATCTTCATGAAGACAAAACTGAGAACTTAGAAAAAATATTTAATTATATGTAACAGATTTTTAAATTGAAAACTTAATCTCAAAAAGAGATATTAAATAAAGAAAATGCATTTTTGAGAGGCAATAAACCCTTGACCCAAATTAATTCAGAATTGAATTCTATTAAGTATTTAAAAAGCATTCATTAGCTATTCTATACTGCACTGCCCCTCATTACATAATCACATATAATCTTGATAGTAATTAAGAAAAATATATTTTACCAAACTGCCTTTATAAGTCCAATATGACTCAGATGACCAAATTAAGGAGTGATAAAGCTGACAAAGAGAATGAGTAGGTCAATTTCACTAATTTAATATTTATGCATTTAAAAAATAAAAGAGCAGCAAAAAATCTAAAGATAGACACATAGAGGTATATGGAAAAAGCAATTCACCATGACTAGGTATGACATACACAGATAGGTCAATATTAGAAAAACAGCATAAATAATCTTATAAAAGTGAAAAACAACATATATAAAAATACAGAGTTTATTTATGTTGAAAAGAATGATAAAAAGTAGAATCATGGAAATATTTTTAAATGTAAATATATACACACATATGTTTATGTAAAAGTATAATTATATATGTATATATAGATACATATATATATAACAAACTAAAAATCATAAGGATACAGCACAAAAGCCTTTCTCCCCTACTATTATTTTGCTTACTACTAAAAATGCCAAGTACATTAATAAGACAAGAAAGGAAATTTAATACATAATCACTGGGAATGCAGAAACAAAATTAGTCCTTTTAGCAGATGACATGATAGTTTACTTAGAAAATGAGACAAGATATGAATTAGATGATTAATAACTTGACTTCCTAGCTCCTCATTCCCTGACTCCCATCATGACCACTAAAATCAAAGACTCTTGCATGGATACCGGGAATTATTCCTATACTTTTTTGAGTCACATTTTCAGTGATCAGATATGATGGTAAATCGGCTCGCTGGGTCCGTTGGCACCTCAATTGCAGAATATTTTCACTACATCTCACTTTCTCCTTAGATGTCTCAGATGTCACTCCATCCCTTTCCCCCAAATCCTGTCCTGTTTCTGGGTCTCTATGCATATCTATCACACGATCCATTCTTTTATACTTCTTCCCTCCTACTTACACTCATTCTTCTCTCCTTGCCAAATGTTCTCAAGGCTGGGTCTGACCATAACCCTTCCCGTCCTTGTCTCGCCTTTCCCCATCTCCGCCCCCTCAAATGTTATACATGGTTTAACAAGTATAAAATGGTTTAACATGATGTGTGGGCTAGACTCCTGAAGCTTCAGGTGATGTTATACTGACCAGAAATACTGTTTTTCTGCCCACTGTTGTGGATAAACCCTTCCCTCTTTCCCTTCCATAAACACTGGAGAAGCTACAGAAGGCCAGTCAATACACCTTTCTCTACAACCCAGTATATTGTGGTTGTTTCAGGAGAACAGAGATTTGGAGTCAGAGAAAAGGCACGTCGGCCCCATTAAAGCCAATCTAACTTTGTTATTGTTGTGAGTAAGGATTCTCTTGCTTATCCTTGGGATTTAGAGAACCTGAAGCTTCATGGAAAAATAAACCAGTAGCTAAAATTACATTGTTTGTAGTACTTTAAAAAATAGACACGTCCAGACAATAGAAGGATTTTTTAGGCCCTGGTGATGTGGTCATAGCTTTAAAGCTTCTGGCAATTCAATTCTCATACCTTCTGGTCATTTTAAAAAAGAAAAATAAAAACAAAGAGAAAATCAAACAAACAAACCTCTTTGGATGTCTTTGGGAGTAGAAGGAGGAGCTACATGGTCTTCATGGTCTTGGGTGAGGGTCTTTAAGGCTAACTTCCCCTACATCTGGACAAATAAGACCAAGCCATTAATTGGCAATTAAGCAAACCAGGTCTACTATCCATCATGCTTGCCTTCTAGCTGCAGGGGCAACTAGTAGCTCAGTGCGTGGAGTTCTGGGCCTGGAGTCAATAAAACCTGAGTTCAAATCCAACCTTGAATATAGACTAACTGTATGGCCCAAATCACTTAACTTCTGTTTATCTCCACTGTAAAAAAGATTAAAAAAATAAAACCCCTGGGCAGCTGGGTAGCTCAGTGGAGTGAGAGTCAGGCCTAGAGACAGGAGGTCCTAGGTTCAAACCCGGCCTCAGCCACTTCCCAGCTGTGTGACCCTGGGCAAGTCACTTGACCCCCATGGCCCACCCTTACCAATCTTCCACCTATGAGACAATACACCGAAGTACAAGGGTTTAAAAAAAACAAAAACAAAACAAAACAAAAAATACAACCCATCTTTGGGGCTTGTAATCAAAGGATCAAATGAGATAATATTTCTAAAATCCTTTCATAATGCCTCAACTTAGTAGGACTTATAGAAATACTCATTCTTTTACCTTTTTCGGTCATCATTAAAACTTTATTTAAAAAAATTATCAATTACATAGTTTGTTGATTATATTAAAATTCTTAGGTACTTTCTACCATCCTACCATAGGCAGAGAAGTGGCACCCACAAATGAGCTCAGAGTGTCCCTTTGTCGTATGGCAAAGAAACAAATTGATGCTGATTTTAAATTTCTTAATAGGTAGTTGGCTCAGTAGATAGAGCAAATCTGGTCTCAGACACTCACTAGCCAAGTGACCCTGGGCAAGTCACTTAACTCTGTTTGCCTTAATCCACTGGAGAAAGAAATGGCAAACCAATCTTTGTCAAGAAAATTCCAAATGGGGTCATAATGAATTAGATATGACTGACCAATTTTTTTAAGTCAATAAGTTAAAATATATCCTTAGACACTCACTAGCCGTGTGAGCATGGGCAGACCATTTAATTCTTATTTGCCTTAGATACTCTTCTGTAAAATGGGGGCACGTTGGAAAAGGAGATGTCAAATCCCATCAGTATCTTTGCCAAGAAAACTCCATAGACAAAATGGATGGTGTCAAATAGAGTTGGATAGAACATAATGACTTAATATCAATAGCCAAATAAATATAGGTGGCAACAGGACACCAGGAAAGGGCCTGGGTCTATAGTCAGACGATCTGTGCTGACAACTGGATTCTGTCACTTATTATCATGTCAGAATAAATCACTTCATTTCTCTCAGTTCAGATTCCTCAACTAGAGCATAAGAGCATTGGGTGGGAAGGCCTCTTGGGCCGTCTATAGGTGTAAATCGATTGGCCCCTGTCTAGTACTAGTACCCACAATGTAGAAGAAATCGTGGTGGTAAACAATGTCCCCTGCAAAGAGTTTCTTGGCATTTTTCTTGTTTTATTCCTATTGCTTTGAAGAGCCTTGATTGGATTCTTATGGAGGCACCACCCACCAGGCTAGATCATGGCCCGTTGCAGACAGATTTTCTCAATTTTTGAGAATTCCCTCAAAATCCATCCCTTGGAGTCCAAACTTCTGGTCATGAGCTTCTCTGAATGTATCTAAGATAGCCTTCAAGATGTTGGACCTCCAATGAATTTCCAAAAGGAACTCAAAGTCTTTCCAGCTGTGGAGAACTTGACAGAAGTTGTGCCTGTCTAGCAAGGCCAAGGTTCCTTCTGCACTATGATGAGACCTTTGGGGAGGATCTTGTCAGAAGCCATTCCCTAATTCTGGGCTCTGTGACCAAGTCCCCAACCACGCTATGCTTTACACTGAGATCGCATGAAAAGAATTCTATTTCCCTTTAAACGTTCAGATGCAGATGGGGATTTTAGAATGGCATTAAGAAAGGACTTTGTTGGCTGACGAGGAAGGCCAATGGATAATGCTCTGTCTTGATAGCCTCCAGACTTGGTTTGGCATCCAGAAAAACGTTAGACTCTTTGAGATACTGGGATCCCATTCATTCACTTGATCATCCCTCAATTCTTATAATCTTATAAATCCCTCAATTTGTTATAAGTGAAATGAAGAATATGAGCCTCATGTTTGACAAGGTGTCATGAAAATGAATGACTTTATTGCTCTCATGTTGGCAAAGTAAATTAATTTTTTTGTTGCTCAGTCCCATCAGTCATAGCTTTGACTCTATGTGACCTCATGTGGGTCACATGGATACTGGAGTAGCTTGTGATTTCCTTATCCAGATCATTTTATAGATGAGGAACCTAAGGCAAACAAGGTGAAGTGACTTGCCTAAGGTCACACAGCAAGTAAGTGCCCAAGGCCAGATTCGAACTCAGAAAGATGGGTCTTCCTGAATCCAGGCTAGTCTAATTTAAATATACTATAAATCTGGGGCAGCTGGGAAGCTCAGCGGATTGAGAGCCAGGCCTAGAAATGGGAGGTCCTGGGTTCAAATCTGACCTCAGACACTTCCCAGCTGTGTGACTCTGGGCAAGTCACTTAACCCCTATTGCCTACCCTTACCAATCTTCCACCTAGGAGCCAATACACAGAAGTTAAGGGTTTTTAAAAAAATAAATATACTATAAATGGACTCAAAAGGGAGTCCCAAAGAATGACTTTGCTGCCACCAACTGAAAAACTGTAGCAGTTATATGGACTTGAGACCTTTTCCATAGATTTTTGTCTAACATCAGGCACATTCACCAACCCAACTGTGTCAGCAGATACAATTTGATCTTCAGTAATATAACCAGGAAGGAATCAGATCATGTAAGGATTTCCATGTTTATTGTGTGTTAATGGAAACTACATAAAGTCATCAGACCAAATGTCTTCTGGGGCAGCCATTGGCCCAAGAAAAGACTTGAGTTTTTCCCATAATGATGTGAGTCATAAAATAACTAGAGAGCAACAAGATGACATTTAGAAAGTTTGCCTCCCCTGCTCGGTGTCCTCTGCTCAGAGCCCAGGGAGATATAAAGTTTGTAAAAGCGATGGGCTCTGCCTTCATGGAATTCTCGATGTCATTAGTAAAGAGTCACATAAATCAGCCCATTCTTACACCAAAGAATGGGGGATTGCAGGAAATCCTTGAAATGACATTTGGGCTAATTGCAGACAAATAGCCCTTATACAAGTTCAAGGGTATTTGTTTCTCCACGGCAGAGGTAACCTCCAAGACTGGATTGGCTCCGGCCAGCTGCTCCGGCTTTTCGGAATGGGGAGCGCTGGGTGACGTGCAGCCGCGGAAAGTGGAAGTCCTGCTGCTTCTTCTTCTCCTGTGCCTATGGAGCTTTTCATTTCATAAAAGATTTCCTGCCAACATAGAGCAATTCTAGAAGGATCAAAGTAATTAGAAGAAAACATTAGCTTCTGTTTACTTGTGGATGCAAACCAGCCCTGTGGTCAGAGCAGAAGTTGTTTTCCTAAAGGCAGAAGCGTTTCCGTCTGTTAGAAAATCGAGCCGGGGAAGATTGTGCTTCCAGCAGCAGAGCATCATTCTCGCCACTCTTTTGTGGCTCTTGGTTCCCGTTGGTTGGTTTGCTTTTGCCCAGGTGGTTTTTATGAGGGATGCTAACCTGTATCTCGGCATTCTCTCCAAGGAGTCTTCTTCAATGGGAAAAATCTGTCGCTTTCCCTTCTTATCCATCAGTTCCTTTTTCATCAATCAGTCATACGTTTAGATGTGGAAGGGATCTTTGATTTCATTGAATCATACTCCCCCATTTCACAGATGAGGAAGCAGAAGTCTAAGGCTGGAAGTGATTTACCTGACTACTAGGGCTGAGGTCTTTGAATCCAAATCAGGTCCTCTGTCTATTGTATTACTCTGCCCCCCTCACCCTCTTTGCATAAGTGTGTCCATACAGGTACTCCCATTGCATGGGATATAGCCACAGGCAAGACAGAGGGACAAGAGCCACAAAAGAGCAGGGAGAGAGGAGAGAGAGAGAGGAAGTAGTAGTGAGAGTCTATGGCTAAAATTGGGAAAGCTACATTCCGTGACTCTCCCCTTGTTGGAGTGGAACATTTATTCATCTGGATCTGGCACTGGAGTCCATAGAGTTGAGTTCAAATCCCAGCTCTGGCACCCACCACTTGTGTTAACCTGGGCAGAGCTTCTCACCCCTAATTAGGGTCTTCAATTCACACATCTGTAAATGAGGGAGCTGCAGAGTTTCCCAGGTCCCTACTGTGTCTCTGGATCAATTCATCAGCAATTAATTACCACGAGATCCCCACCGTGTGTCCAGCTTCGCTACCCATCCATCGACCTGTCTTTGAGGAAAGAGAGAGTCGAGAGAAAACTTCCCTCTGGAAAGGAAACATGTTCTCAACTTCCCAAGGTTAACAGGCTAACGCAGGGAGTGTGCTATGTCAACACACAGGATTAAATTCTTTAAAAGACTGTCAGCAGACCCAGTTTTCTGCATAGCTGTAACCTCATTACTGAATGGAAAACAAATGTCATGAAGTCCAAATGGCTAAGAAATATAGAAGATCTTTTTTTTTCCCTTTGACTATACATGCCTGAAACATCCCCTCCGCCTGTGGAGTCCCTGATATGACTTCACGTTTCTTTCTCCTCAAGCGCTCGTTCTCGATGATTTTCTGAAAGGCGTCTCTTTGCTTTTTCCCGGGCAGATCTTCTACTGTCCCCTGGCTCTCATCATCCCTCCTCCGGTGTTTGCCGTCCATCTCCAGTTCAACCTCCTTTACCAGTTTTGGATACACACTGAGGTAAATACCATTTGGGACCCCGACCTAAACAGTTGGCCTGAGGCGATGTCCTGGAAATCTGCTAGCAACTGATTTATTGTGTAAGAAAAATCTTTGTCTGCTTTCTTTAAGGGGAAACAGCTGTTCGTTTTTATTCCTCTTGCAGAATATATATTGCTAAGTTTATAGGAAGCAATGAGGCCAGTTGGTCCCAATTAAATAAAACCATTTTTGAACTATAAAGTATCAAAACATTTTAATGCCCCCCTTTAATATGAGCGTGTGCTGTACTGTAGCTGATTAAGCTCCATGAGAGGGAGGAGGCTGAGATTCATTTAGTTCTAGAGATAGAAATTCTAATTGAAAATATCTTGTTATCCAAGGGGAAACCTTTCATAAAAAGGTCTGGCTGACCAGGGGAGGAAATGGCGACCACGAAATTGGAGACATTTCAGCAGTGATATTAGGAAGACATTAAAATGTTCCATTTACGTCGTCCATAGGCAATTGCGATTTCTTGACGGGCATCTTAATAACGTCGCAGGCATGAGAAGTGGGCTCACTTCAGGGCACACATCTGGCTCACATAGCTACAAACAAGAATCCTGAGGCTTTGCCTTGGGATGAGTCTGAGGCAATCATGCTTGCTTTATAAACCCCAAATCACCTTCGAACCATTAACATGACAGGTAAAATGACTGCAATACGGCGGTCATAAACCCTCCTGCTTTACATGCACGCATCCAACAAGCGCACGCTTGTGCCTCTCTGTACTTTGGCTGTTTGCTAGAGGAACAACATGGAGGTTCTTGGAGAATTCTTCTGGCAGGTGCACAGAATTAATCTGACAACATGCGTTTGGACAAAATGATCTCCCCGGTGTCTGGAAGCCCTCAAACTCTGGAGTCACCGAGCCCCGCAGGAATTGTAGCTGTAGCACAAATCAAAATTCCTTTTGGGTGGAAATCAAGAGAGTACCTTCCTGGGGGCAACTGGGTGGCTCAGTGTATTGAGAGTCAGGCCTAAAGATGGGAGGTCCTGGGTTCAAATCTGGCCTCAGACACTTCCCAGCTGTGTGACCCTGGGCAAGTCACTTGACCCCTATTGCCCACCCTTACAACTCTTCTGCCTTGGAGCCAATACACAGAAGTTAAGGGTTTTAAAAAAAGAGAGTGCCTTCCTCCCCTTTATATATCATAGCATGAAACTGTAGGGAAACTTCCAATGAATCCAACATGCTCACTTCATAGAAGAGCAGTTCAATGACTGATTCAAGATGATACAGCTCATTTCAGGGGAGACTTGGGACATTTTTCTTTTCACAGAAACTTGCTAACAACATCAAGGCTTTTGCCTGCCTTCATCATAAAGTAGGCATTGTCCTGATGATATTTTCAGGCAAATTAAATAGACTAGTCCTACAGAGCACTAGTGGAAAGAAGGAGTAGAGTCTGATTCTTTGATCAGGTCATTATATTCCATTAAAACCAATGAGAGAGGGCAATTAATAACTCAGTGGATAGAGAGCCAGCCCTAGAGATGGGAGGTTCTGGGTTCAAATCTGCTCTCACACCCTTCCCAGCTATGTGACCCTGAGCAGTCACTAAATGTCCACTGCCTACTTCTTACCTCTCTTCTGCTCTGGAACCAATACACAGTAGTGATTCTAAGATGAAAGATTAAAAAGCCAACAAACAAACAGAGAGAGAGACTTTGCTTAGAACATCAGCCCAGTCCTGGTCTTTTGGCCTGACTTTTAGCCAGACCAGAAGTCCTGGACAGGGTCCAGCCAGTTCTTTTATTTTTCTGAGTTCTTCCTTTACTCTTAGTGCCTTGAATTTATCTCTCTACACAGCCTATCTTTCCAGTAGAGAAGAAGCTTATTGAGGCAGAGAGCATAGAAGGTATATCACATTTTTTTTTTATTATTGTTGAAGTTGGAAAAAATTGTGACTTGAATTTCAACTGTTCCCCTGTTCCTGTCTTGTTCCAGAGATGGTATTTACTAGCTTGACCTTGATGATACTGAGAGTTAAAGCTTCACAAAAGCTGAACAGTCTTTTATCTTTAGCAAAAGTTGTTCTTGGAGTTTGAGGAGCTGGTGCTAATCAGGCCTGACCTTTCTAACAGATAGAATTCAGGATCAAATAATACTTTTTTTAAAGTCTTGAGAAATCACATATGAATGGATAATCTTTTTCCTGAATGGTTTGTTGACCTTCTGTACGTCAAATGATTCTTTTTTTAAAGAAATCAGCACAAATAAAATCACCCTGAGGAGGAAATGCTAATCATGACTGCCTGGTGATGTAGCACTTAACATTTGTAATGGTATTTATGTCTGATTTTATCCTCACAAGACAATTATCTGGGATTATCATCATCCCCATTCACTATATGAAGAAATGGAGCATCAGAAAGGAAAAATGACCATCTAGTTTTCTTGACTTTCAAACTATAATTCAATTTATTCTGCCCTGGAATCTTATTCTCTTCCCTGATCTGCTTTTCTTTAAAGCCCAATAACAGTGTGTTTGATTTTGTCTGTTAGTTATCTTTTCATTAGTACAGAATCCCTTCATTTGCTTTTATTTTCTGCCTGAGATTATGAGGAACTTTGGATCTTATTCCATAGATGCAAAAAGTGAGCCCCGCTGCTAACTAACCCACCATCAGTCAGCTACTTTGTGAGGCATCTGGTTCTGCAGTTGCAGCTGTGACTGGATCATGACAAGAGATCTGAAGAGTTTTCTCTCAATTCATCCAAATCAGTCAGTAGTTGCCAATCAAAATCATTGACACTCAGTTTGGTTCTGGTTTCTTTGACTTGATTTTGCTCATTGAAGAGGTTGTCCAAGTACTCACCTGAGTGGTCCTCAATGTGGGGAGCATTTTCTTCAAGCACTCTTGGGACTGGAGAAAATACTCATTGAGGTGACAAAGATTTTTTCCTAATAGAACCCAAAGAGATATTTAGTCAAAATACAGTAGCTCTAAATCAGTCAGCCTGAAATATTTAAAAAGAAGCAAGTCATAAATTGAGACTTTATAGAGCTTATGGATCATCATAGATGTATGCACATCCCTCCTCTTCCCCTACTATCCTCCATAATGGGCAGTAGGGCTATTGTTCTCTGAAATCCCCATCCATTTGTAGGGTTGACTTGAGGGCTACTTCCTTGCTTATCTTTTTTATTTCTCTTCCATGACCATCTTTCTTCCCGTGTTTACCAGTTCAGTGCAATTGGATTTCAAGGGACTTAATGGGACACAGTTATTATGTTGCTTTTCTTATCCTGGAAGAGTAACTGGAAATAGTTCTCACACTTCAGTGCAAAAAAAAAAAAAAAAAAAGGTGTATTTTTGTTTTTTACAGTCTCAGGATTCTTGGATCATCGAACGAACACTGTGAGGAATTTTAGGGATTATTGGGTCCAGTCTCTTCATTTTACATGTGAAGAAACTGAGGCTCAGAGAGATCAAAACAAAACAGCAACACTTTTGAAGATATAGGGATCTCTTCCCAATTGGAGGAGAGTTGCAATGGAATTTGGAAGAGTTAAAAGCATCCATTTCCCCTTTAGCTCCTTTTTTTCCCCTGGGGCTTTATTCCCTGCCTTTTCATTTTTCCTTTCACTCTTTCCAGCTTCAGGATATAAAATACAACTTCTTAAGGTTCCATAGGCAGAGAAATCCAAGAGCTGTATAAAACCATCAAAGACATGGTTTGCTCGTGCTTCTTGGCACATTTTCGGTAGGATTAAGAATTTCTCGTCTCAAAGGCAGATTGCTTAAGGGCGAAAATTAATAGCAAGAGAAAAAGCCAGAGAAATGACAAAGTAGTTAAGAATGGGACTTTCATGAGAGGATCAGGTACTTGTTACCAGTTCTTCCCTCCAGGGTAGTCCCAAATCCATTAAAAAGAAAAGGAAAAAAAAAGAAAATAAACTCACTCTAAAGGCCACACAATATTCAGAGCAATTAAATGCAATTGACATATGATTCACTGGATGTCAAACTTATAGACCAAGAAAGCATTGAGATCAGTAGCTTCAGGGGAACTTTCTATGATTTTTTTATGGGGCTGTCATTCTCTTTCCATATTTTAATGACCCATAGCGACATAGAGGAGTTGGGTTTCTGCCTCTCCTGTGAAGAAAAAGCTTGGGCGTTCTGATGGCCAGTCTGTCTTTGGCAGCTCTGAGATCTTTTTCTCTGACTTTTGGACACCCAGCTATGATCCAGATGGTTTCAGTTGTTGGGATTCTGACTGCTCAGAAAGTGGACTTTAGCTGTAATCACGACAAGGTAATTGTCATTTAACATACATCACCTGTGTGTGTCCATATTTCTTTTTTGGGGGGTGGTGTGGGGTGGAAGAAGATCTCCAGATCTAGGAGTTCATTTGTAAAGGGAAGCAGCTAAGCAGAAACTCTCTTAATGGATGTAGAACAACAACTCCAAAGAAACCTAATCTTAGGGAGATACCTGGAACACTGAGAGCTTAAGTGATTTCTTCCTTCCCGATGTGGGTAAAAACAGGACTGAAACCATGTCCCCTGGCTGTGAAGCTCATGCAAGGTGCTCAGCATAAAGTAGGTGCTAAATGATTGCTCATCAACTGACTGATTCTTGACTGAAGGCCAACTCTTTACATCTACTATATCATTCATCCTCTCCAATGGATACACATATGTGTGTGTATGTGTGTGTGTGTATATATACACACACACACATACACGTGTATGTATGTATTTATACATATGCATATGTGTGTATATATATTTGCATGAATGTATATATAGACACACACACATATACACAGAGAATGAGTCTGAGTTTCTGTTAAAAATAATCACCTGGTAGCTAACTTCCTGAGTTGAGTTAGGCTGATCCTTAGAGAATCATTCTGTAACTAAACCTATACTTAAGGCCTTTCCAGCTTGCCAGAGTTTATGTTCCTTTGCCATAGCCTTTGAGAACCTCAGGGTAATCCTCATGACACAATGAAATGCTTTCCAGAATGGCACTGGAATGAAGTAGAAAGTAATCATTTCACTAAGCTGTCAAATTGTTCATCCTAAAGTACAGGACTGACCATGACACACCCCTGTTCAAACCACTCTCCAGTGGCTATCCATCACCTCTGCGATCAAAGAGAAAGTTCTCTAGGT